>NW_026093630.1:0-5668 GCF_024586455.1 Bactrocera neohumeralis | reverse complement strand
ATTATGGCGAGATTACCTATCCCGTAGCAGGGAGCACGAATGATTTCAACGTTTTCAAAGTGGTCGTGGGGACATAATGACGATCAACATGTGGGCTAATCAAAATCTGTGATCACCGAAAATTCCATCAAAACTGTGCGAAAATGCTGATATGTTTTCATGATTCCAAGGGTATTGTCCACAAAGAATTTGTTCCACCCGACCAAAACGTTAATGCGGTAGGAGTTTTGAAGCGTTTAGTGCACCGTATTCTACGTGTTCGGCACGATAATGCGCCGTTTCATCAATCGACGCTTGTGACCGATTATTTGACCAAAAATCGCATTTTAACCATTAACCACTCCCCGTATTCACCTGATATGGCACCGTGCGACTTCTTTCTTTTTGGAAAAATGCATTGCCCATGAAAGGAATGCGTTATGCAGACGTAGAGGTCATTCAAAAGGCTTGCACCGGCCAGTGAGCTAAAACACTCGTTCGCCATGCTTTTGGACCATGCAAAAAGCTGTATTGAAGCAGAAGGAGACTATAATAAAATAAATTGATTTTGCCGAAAAATCCATTTGTTCAGTTTGCTTTTAAAGTCCTGCTTACTTTGGAACGCACCTTGTACGCCACATATCACTTATACACTGACCTACGTATATATTTGGCATAAGATTTGTTAGAAAAACCAAAATCATTATACGTAGTCATTATACAAAATCAGTCGGATATTCAAAAATCCTGGTAATGGTCATATGAGGGCCAGGTGAAGTTTTCGCCTAATTGTATTTAATTTAAGCACAATGATATACACATATTTGGTACTTAGGGTTTTGAACAGTTTTGGTTGAATTTGAACAATTTTTATACCCTGAACAAAGTATATTTAGTTTGTCACGGAGTTTGTAACACCCAGAAAGAAGCGTCGAAGACCCTATAAAGTATATATATATATGTATATATGATCAGTATGTTGAGCTGAATCGATTTAGCCATGTCCGTCTGTCTGTCTGTCCGACTGTATATATACGAACTAGTCCCTAAGTTTTTAAAATATCGTTTTGAAATTTTGCAAACGTCATTTTCTCTTCAAGAAGCTGCTCATTTGTCGGAACTGCCGATATCGGACTACTATAACATATAGCTGCCATACAAACTGAACGATCGAAATCAAGGGCTTGTATAGAAAACTTTCGCATTTGACGGGGTATCTTCACGAAATTTGACATGAATTACTGCTTAAGGTAGTAATATAATCTCCGAAAAAATATAGCTTCCATATAAACTGAACACATAGTTACTGAAAGAAATGCACCTGTGAAGGGTATATTAGCTTCGGTGCAGCCGAAGCTAACGTTTTTCTTGTTTGTCATAAAGTGGCATACACTAAAGGCTTTATTTGTGCAAAGTTTAATCCCATTATATTAATTGCTTCTTGATTTCTGTACTGGAAAGTAAAAAAATGAAGTGGAATTTAAAATTGTGCTATATGGGAAGTAGACGTGGTGACGTGGTCATCAAATTTTTACCACGGCTGCTATACCAACCCGGGTGCAAATTTTTACGTTTCTTGCGCATTTAGTTATCGATTTATCGAGCTTTTAGTGGGGAGTGAGCTGGGTTTGCATCCGGCAGACAGACAGTCAAGCGGATTTCAACTTTTCTCGTCACCCTGATCGTTTATGTATACATAATCCCATATCTACATATGTATGTATGTAGTTATTTGTAGGTGATACGTACAACCTTTAGGTGAACAAAACTGTAATACTCTGTAGCAACTGGTTGCAATAATATAAAAATAAAATTGTCCACTTTCAAATAATATTTTATTTCTCTTTTTTTATTTGAGTTAATTTTAGTTTCTTTTTCTAAAAATAGATATTAAATTTTTTGCTGTAAAAATTCAGATTTTAATTTTTATATAAAAAAATATTTTAATCAAGTAAGGAGGAGCTAAGCTCGGGTATAAGGGAACATTTCATACCCTTTCAATTTGCAACATAAGGCTTGTTTACAGTCCTGCTATACCATCTCACGGGTAAAATTTAATGTCTGTAGCGTAATTGATTTATTGCGCTTTTAGTAGATTTGAACAGTATCGTTATATCGGGAGTGAACGGAGCTATAATCTGATTTTATCCATTTTCACACTATTGCTTGGAGTGCTTATAATTATGTTATGTTGTTGCTTCAATGGTTTAGAAGATATGTACAATTTTTAATAGGGTGAACCACACACACTTTGTGTCCCGTGTTTCTGCGACTTCATGTGTCTAATGAGAGTTTTATATCTTAACTTAGTGTTTAGTTATTTTTTTTATACGCTATGGCATTTTTGGGCCTGATAGTGGTCCGATTACGCCCATTTACGATCCCGTAATTTTTCTTTCCCCCGGAATTCTAAATTTCGATATTTTGTTTGCCGGCATTACGTTACACACACTTAAATAATTTAATTTTTTAACAAGTTAACTTATTTTTTTTTGAGAGTAATGTAATCTCTTTTATTAATAGTTGGCGGCTAAATGAGTTAAGTTCCCGCCCTCATACACCACTACACCACACAACACACCACTCACAAAGCAACACTGGCACACTCACCACACATGGAGACAACACTCATCGATTGGAAGCAGAAGTCTACACCCACACACACACTAATGCACACCGTACATCAACCCACCATAACTCTCCACAGCCCAACGAGCAAAAACCCTCGTCCTGGAAGAGGCCTTCCCTTTCGATCACGATCTACGAGCGATACACATCAGCGGACGTTTTGCTATTTTCGGCGCGCAGCAACTTTTCACGTTTTTCTCCAAGCATCTTGCCACATCATTTGATCTTCGACGCGCAGCAGTTCATCCAATCATCCTAATTTCGATTTTTGCGTATACTTGGTACAACCTCCATTGGTATCCGACCAAGGAGCTCATCAATAAACGGTTCATCCATACGTTTACTGTCACTCCACTGGTATCCGACCAGGGAGATTTTTCTTTTAACCTTTTATTTGAAATATTGTATACATACCAGAGAGCTGCAACGAGTATGATAAAATCAGAACAATCAGTCGTGCCAAAAACACAATCCAATCAATTCAGTTCAGCATAGACAACATTGTTAATCAATTCGTGTATCTGCCAGCGTCAACTGACCTGATGCAACACGAACAATCTGTTCTTCGGCAATCACGATCGTGCATGAGTTTGCATCACTTTGGGTATTTTCTGCTGATACGAACGTTCATAAACAGATCAGGTATAAGCCGATCGCTAGTGATACAAAGTTGTTCTCTATCGCTGATTTGAATAAAACAGTTCGCTTCGTGTACATGAACTGAACTGGCAGAATCAGACAGAGTAACGGATCAGTACTTAAGTATAAACAAAAATTTATTACTCGTTGCAGTTCTCTGATACATACATATGGAATACAATGATCGCGACGCGTAAGCAAACGGATGTACAGAAAGCATTAGAGGCAAGCAAGCGCTGATATGCATGTTGTAACAGCTGCGTGTCCCATTTTCTTCCCGTTGCAGCGCGTAAGGAAATTGCCGCATTTTTAACTTTGTTTGTGCGTTGTTGCTTTTCTTGCTGTACTTCCGCGGATGTTGCATTGTTGCTAAGATTGATGGAATTTTAAACAAGGAGAAATACGTCGACATCCTAAAAAATGTCATATTGCCGTGGGCTAAGGAAAATTTGCCTGTTATAAGAAAGAAAACAATTCAAAGCATACGTCTACGTTGATACAAAAGTTTTTAATGAAAATCGATCTGAAGAAATATCAAAGAAAAAGAGATAACCAACAAAATACTAACTGAAAGTAAGCAAGTTTTTGTAATATCATTATTTTTTGTTGATAAAATATTTTCGTTTCTAAATAGTTGTCGCATTCAAATCATTGATTTCACATGTTTTTGTTAAAATCTTCAAAACAAAACCGAATTTTAAATAAAATGTTGACTATTAGAGTCTAAGTTTAACATTGGTTTCAGTAATATAAGTGAAAATACAATAAATATACATACGTGATTTATTGGAAAATATCATCATTTACCTCAAAATAGGTGTCGTTTCCAATTAGCTGTCAACAGCTGTATACAATATATACTTGTATATTGGGTAGTCGAAAAAGTATTTTCGTATTTCTAATTAAACTTCAACTTATTTTTGGTTATATTTATACTAATAAATAAATAAACAAATATGTACCACTTTTTACCATTTTTCCGCTAGAGACATTATTGCATCAGTGTAAAACATCATCAGTGTAACTCGAAATTTCGAAATTTCCAGAACGGAAGCTAGCGAACCATTGTTGTGCTACACGAACTGATACTGCAAAGTCTCCGTAAACTTCACAAATTTCATTAGTGGCTTGCATGGAATTTTTCCCTTTTTAATACGCTTTTATTAGCTTCACTTGTTTGTATGTATGTTTTTATGTTTGTTTGTTTGTAACTTTTTTAAGTGGTACTGAGACCTAGAATATTTGAGCGACACTGTAGGAAGGCGATAGTAAGTTTAAGCAGCTCACCAAAAAGATACGCTTAAAAGTATGCAACATATATATAAAACTTGTTTTGGTGAGATTTGAATAGCATATGTATATACTGAAATATATGTACATTCTTAAAGAAAGTATACTTTACATAGATATATGTACTTATATATAACCGCGCACCAGAAGAAATAATCTATATATTATTCTAAGACAAGGCGCTTATTTCCAGAGATCTACAAAACGTACAGAGACAACTAATACATCACATTAAAGTGTGCGATCTGAAACTTTGCACAAATTTTACAGATTTTAAATTCATTGAACCACTTTTGATATATTTGCGTTTAAAGTTCTTCAATTTTTACATTAAGCTAATATAAGCAGCGCTTCTACAGAAAAGAGCATATATGTAAGAGAATGAATAATTACAAATGTTTCTGTCATTTGATTTCGTTACATACATACCCACATACGCGAAGGCGCAAGTGCGAAATCTAACAACAACAATGTTGTCTGCTCGGTAGCAAAATGACAATAAGCATAGATAATTTGATACGAGACTCTTTGGTTCGAGAGAGAGCTGTCAAAACTCGCATTTTTTATAACATTTCGCAATGATGCCACTGCTGGCAAATATTAACTTGGGTATTTAATAAATTATACAAAACACTAAATTAAACACTTTGAAAATGCATACATACATTTCACACTAATTTCGTCAAGTAATTATAGCGCTGCTTTTCTGGCATCCCGCCTTTTTCACTAACTGCTGGTTGACGGCACCCTGATTGTGTTTTGTTGCCAGCTCAGAAAACAGATCAGCTGCAAGCGAGAGAGCAAGAAAAGAGATTCTAATCAAGTTATCTATGACAATAAGAGAATGACGAATATTACAAATTACAAATGTTTGCTTTGTCATGTGCACTGGTACATCCATATACATACATATGCATGCGCTAAGGCGCTATCTACGATTTGACATGCGCTCTCTTCTATATTTGCACGAATATGTATGTACAGGCTAAGAACACTGCTGCTTTGACATGCACTCTGCTTTGTTTTATATTCACACATACATACCCAAACATATGTATGTATATACATATGTATGGGCGAAGACGCAAGTGCAAATCTAACAGAAATATTGTTGTCGGCGTTATTTTGATTA
>NW_026093629.1:0-5640 GCF_024586455.1 Bactrocera neohumeralis | reverse complement strand
AATAAAATTAATTATTTTTTATCTAAATTTTTACGATTTCGTAAAAAACTAAAATTTTTACAATTTTTCTGAAAAAAATGGTTCATATGATACAAGATCACGCATGTATATGTGTCTCAGAGAATGCTTCTTTACATTCTTTGTGTGACTTTGCATATTTTTCTTCAAAGAATTTCTCTTTATTCATTCTCGCATGAATTCAGTCGTTTTACATATATTTCTGCCATTGAACCAGAGAACGTAAAGTATAGAGAAGGTGCAAATCGAAATCTGTATGACGGTTCGATTGCGCGGCTAACAGAGCTGATAGAATCACAAAGGGGAATTCGCCGTTCCCGCTGCTATTTAGCAGAATTGAGCACGTGCAGTGGCAGAAATATATGTAAAATGACTGAGAATAAATAAAGAGAATTGCTTTGTAGAAAAATATACAAAGTATATAAAGACACACAGAGAATGTAAAAAAACACTCTCTGAGTGACATATGTATGCATGCTTATATTGAATTATATGAGCCATTGTCACATATGTATGCGTGATTATTTTGTTCTATACCATTGTTTTCCGAAAAATGGTAAAAATTTTATGTTATAAAATTAAATAAAAAATAATTTTCAATAAATTATTATTCTTCCATTTCTTAAAAAAAATTAATGACCTTGATGAAATTTGCATATTCGCATTATTTCGTTATCATTTCCATATTTGCACCAATAGAATTTCTATGGCGTATACCTACATACATATGTATGTACATATATTATTTATTTGGCACATTTGTCTGTATGTTTACGAAAACAAATGCGGGCCATATACATACATATGTACATATGTACATACATTCATAATAACAAGTGTCGCACGCTTCTTTCGCATCTCCATTGTCACGGTCAACCAATGGCCGAAACTTGCGTTTTGTCAAAGAGTCAAGTGCTGAACAAATTGAGCACGACAGACTGTAAGCGACATCTGTCAAATATTAAAATACACACGTTCTTATGGACACAGTTATGTAGTTGTGCAGCTGGCTCAATAACTGTGTCCCTAAGAACGTGTGTATTCTAATATATTCGTTTGCAGTCGGTCGCGCTCATTGTGTTCAGTACTTCTATGTGTCGAAACACGGACGCGACGGTAAAGCGCCACAACATTGTGTTGTTGGTAGAAAATCCGAGCTGTGCCGAAAGAAACTAACAAACGATCGCCGATTGTTACCGCTTCCCTTGCTGCTCGAACAGCGTCGCCCACAAACCAGCGTAAATATGTATGAAGATGTATGCGCGTGCCTACATATCGACGCAGATTTTTGCGAGTCACGGAAAAATATTTTAGCAAATATTGTAAATCGACAACGGCTATGTTGCCACTTTTGCCACTTCTTTCTGTGAAGAAGCATCAGAAAGTTGTTCAATTTATGATTTTTAGCTTTTGCCATCGTCGCGAAAAGACGCTTGTTGGCAAAGGCATGCTCGGGGAGATGTTACGGCGGCTGTTTTTATGAATGAAGCGAGGTTGCTTGTGGAATTTGCGCCTGCGTTTATGAATGAAATCGTTTTTGTTGTAAGATTTACTACATTTGAGCTTCGCCAATTCGGCTGTCATATTGGCTTGTGGTGCTTTTGCTATTTAGACAATTGTTGTTCTTGTAGAGCAATGCTTCAATTTTTTGTTTGGTGACATATTCACATGTGTACGCATATTGTACAGTCAGCGTCAAAAGAAAGTGTACAAGCTTTTTTATTACATCAATAATTGAATTTCATATATTTGTTATTTAAAACAATGGGACATGTTATATTTTTTGAAAATGGTATTTACTTCTTTTTTAAATTATGGGAAAACAAAAACAAAATTCTCACAACAACAAAAGTTATAAACAAAAAACTTAAAATTCTTCATTTTTTTGGCGTCAAAAGAAAGTGTACAAAGTGTTAATGTGTGACATAATCAATAATTAGTATTTTGTTTGTTTTCCATTTGCTTTAATTACGGCTTGTAAACGACGCGGCATTGAGTTGACCAGATTTGCGGTTACTTCCGGTGTGATTTTTAGCCATTCCTCTGTTAGAACTGATTTGAGCATCTCCTTACTGCTAATTGTTCGTTTTCTTATTTGTCTGTCTAGGTATTCCCAAAGATGCTCGATGGGGTTAAGATCCGGTGACTGTGGGGGGTGATCCAATTGCTTAGGCACGTGATAAAGCATCCATTCCTTCACAATCTTCGCCGTGTGTTTAGGATCATTGTCCTGTTGGAATATCCAACACGGATCCAAATGTAATTTTTCGACGCTAGAATGTAAATTACTCTTCAGGATGTTCAAGTAATCCATCTTATCCATAGTGCTTTCTATAAATATTAAATTACCAACCCCGCTCGCTGCCATACACCCCCACACCATCACCGAGCCTCCCCCATGCTTCACTGTGGATATTATGTTTTGTTCGGCAAATGCTTGATTTTTTGTTCTCCAAATTTTTGTTGCTTTTTTCTTTCCAAAAACCTCAAATTTGCTCTCATCGCTAAAAAGAACGTTATTCCAAAACGAAATGTCCTTCCACTCATACTTTTTAGCAAAATTTAAACGCTTTTTCTCGTTGGTTTTTGTAATTAAAGGCTTTTTCCGCGGTACTCTTCCATGGAGGCCATTTGCATGTAACGCACGGCGAATTGTACTGGCACTAACAGCTATCCCTGACGTTTCCAAAATATTTTTCGATAATTTTACCGCACTTTCAGAAGGATTTATCTTTACACTTCGTACAACAGACCTAACATCAGCACCACTTAATCGCTTTGGTCTACCAGATTTGGGACGATTTTCCAATTTTCCATAAATTTTTTGCTTGTCAATTATTTTTTTTACAGTATTATGACTTCTATTAATAGTAGAACCGATTTCTCTTAAATTTTTTCCTTC
Organism: Bactrocera neohumeralis; assembly: GCF_024586455.1. Taxonomy (NCBI): domain Eukaryota; kingdom Metazoa; phylum Arthropoda; class Insecta; order Diptera; family Tephritidae; genus Bactrocera; species Bactrocera neohumeralis. The sequence continues at coordinate 2,720 of NW_026093629.1, read as the reverse complement.
TTTATGGAGTTTCAACACAAGTTCGCGTATATCAATGGATGTTTGTTTACCCATTGCTCTTACAATTCTGATTTTTCTACTGATCACTACTTAACGAACATAAAGAATGACTGATTTGTATTACTTTTCATTTAACCAGCGACGACATAACGGTTTTTCAACAATCCGCTATCTTTTGAATGTCAACTCAATGCCGCGTCGTTTACAAGCCGTAATTAAAGTAAATGGAAAACAAACAAAATACTAATTATTGATTATGTCACACATTAACACTTTGTACACTTTCTTTTGACGCCAAAAAAATGAAGAATTTTAAGTTTTTTGTTTATAACTTTTGTTGTTGTGAGAATTTTGTTTTTGTTTTCCCATAATTTAAAAAAGAAGTAAATACCATTTTCAAAAAATATAACATGTCCCATTGTTTTAAATAACAAATATATGAAATTCAATTATTGATGTAATAAAAAAGCTTGTACACTTTCTTTTGACGCTGACAGTACATATAAATATATGTATATGAATGCATGAACATGCAGATCAATGCGCGCGCATGTAATACATTATATTGATAAGTGATAAAATCATGATTTGAATTTCTGAATGCGCACATGCGTATACATAATAAGATTATGATATGAGCATGTGCAGAGACATAAGATTAATATGATAGAAGATGTACATATGTACATGCATACATACATATGTATATATTGTTGTGATAAATTTATTTCTATTATAGGAAATAAAATATAAAAATATTTATTAGAATAGTATATTATGTAAAAATCAAAGAAAATTATTAAATATGCAAGTCAAAATTGACGATAAATATTACAATGCATGCATTCATACAAAACTATACTCATATCATAATTATGTTTACATGTCAATATTGAATTGCCGACGGCAAAACGCAAAAGCATACATATTTGCACACATTGCGATTTCCAAGTTGAAAGAAAAATTGAAGCATGAAAATATCACAATGCTGTTGTTGGGAGCATCATAAGGAGCATGCATACATATGTATATTTATGTCTCTTCATATTCTTGGGTATGTGAGACAGAGAACATAATGTGTTTTGTACACATTTTTCGGTGTCAAAAATGAAACAAAATATAAACAAACAAAACGAAATTCTTCGTTGGGAGTCTCTTCAATCATTCGGCATATATGCCTTGTCATCATATGCCGTAAATACATATATTTCTGTCTCTTCATATTCTCGGTTAGAATATATGAGAGAATTGTAAACAATGTTAAAATTGTGAAGCGAATTCCGACCTACAATGTTAACAAATGCGGCGAATTCCCTTTCACGAATCTATCAAATGTTCGCAGTCGAACCTGCACCTTCTCTATACTTTACGTTCTCTGGCACGGCACGTGCTCAATTCTGCTAAATAGCCAGAGCACGGCGAATTCCCCTTTGTGATTCTATCAGCTCTGTTAGCCGCGCAATCGAACCGTCATACAGATTTCGATTTGCACCTTCTCTATGTTTTAAGTTCTCTGGCTCTGCTATACTCAAAAAGCGCATATTAGAACTTTGGAACAGCATTACATCTGCAGCGTTGACAAATTTATCAGAATAAATGCCACGGCGTCTTCAAGCAGTTATAGATGCCAATGGAGGCCCAACTAAATACTAAAACGTGGTAATAACAACCATTTTGTAAAGTTTTCGCACTGAACTAAGATATTTTTGTACTTTATGTAGACTTTTGTCAACACAATTTTTGAGTTTTTATTCCATAAATTTGTTGTTTTATATTAATTATTTGATTTTTTAAGTTTATTGTTATTTGAAAGAAGATTAGAATAAAACTGTACCAACACATTTTTCTAAAAAGGTTTCGTGCTCTCACATAAAAAAAAACAGGGAGTGTATGTAAACTTTTGTCCGCCACTGTACATACATGTATATACAAACATATGTATTATATCGGGTGATTTTTTTAAGAGCTTGATAACTTTTTTTAAAAAAAAACGCATAAAATTTGCAAAATCTCATCGGTTCTTTATTTGAAACGTTAGATTGGTTCATGACATTTACTTTTTGAAGATAATTTCATTTAAATGTTGACCGTTGCGTCTTAGGTGGTCCATTCGGAAAGTCCAATTTTGGGCAACTTTTTCGAGCATTTCGGCCGGAATAGCCCGAATTTCTTCGGAAATGTTGTCTTCCAAAGCTGGAATAGTTGCTGGCTTATTTCTGTAGACTTTAGACTTGACGTAGCCCCACAAAAAATAGTCTAAAGGCGTTAAATCGCATGATCTTGGTGGCCAACTGCCCATGCATCCCGAAAAATGCACTGTTTGGTGTGGTTTGTACGCTGGTGGAATCATGGGACCGTATTTTTTCAAAGATGCTGTTGGACGCAACGTTACGGTGAATGGCGATCGCTATCGTTCGATGCTAACAAACTTTTTGTTGCCAAAAATGGAAGAACTGAACTTGGTTGACATGTGGTTTCAACAAGATGGCGCTACATGCCACACAGCTCGCGATTCTATGGCCATTTTGAGGGAAAGCTTCGGAGAACAATTCATCTCAAGAAATGGACCCGTAAGTTGGCCACCAAGATCATGCGATTTAACGCCTTTAGACTATTTTTTGTGGGGCTACGTCAGTCTAAAGTCTACAGAAATAAAATGGCAACTAATTTCGAAGCTTTGGAAGACAACATTTCCGAAGAATTCGGGCTATTCCGGCCAA
>NW_026093628.1:0-5796 GCF_024586455.1 Bactrocera neohumeralis | reverse complement strand
AACAAGATAGTGATCCGAGTCGATGTTAGGACCTCGGAGCGTACGCACGTCTAGAACACTGGAGACGTGTCTTCCGTCTATCACAACATGATCGATCTGGTTGGTGGCTTTTCGATCCGGAGACTGCCAGGTAGCTTGATGTATCTTCTTGTGCTGGAATCTAGTACCACAGATAACCATATTTCGGGCCCCGGCGAAGTCGATCAGCCTCAACTCATTTGGGGATGTTTCGTCGTGGAGGCTGAATTTACCGACCGTAGTGCCAAATATACCTTCTTTGCCCACCCTGGCGTTAAAGTCGCCAAGCACGATTTTGACATCGTGGCGGGGGCAGCTCTCATAAGCGCGCTCCAAGCGCTCATAGAAGGCATCTTTGGTCACATCGTCATTCTCTTCCGTCGGGGCGTGGGCGCAAATCAGCGATATGTTGAAGAATCTCGCTTTGATGCGGATTGTGGCTAGACGTTCATTCACCGGAGTGAATGATAGTACTCGGCGACGGAGTCTCTCTCCCACCACGAATCCAACACCAAACTTGCGCTCCTTTATATGGCCACTGTAGTAAATGTCACAAGGACCTACTCTTCTCTGTCCTTGTCCCGTCCATCGCATTTCTTGGACGGCGGTGATGTCAGCCTTTATTTTCGCGAGGACATCAACCAGCTGGGCAGCGGCACCTTCCCAATTAAGGGTCCGGACATTCCAGGTGCATGCCCTTATCTCGTAGTCCTTATTTCGTTTGCCATGGTCGTCATCAAAAAGGGGTTTCGCTTCCTTTTCTTTTCATTGGGGGTGTTTTTTACGTGGCGGGTCCCAAACCCAGCGCACAACCCTAAGCAGGGGATGTTTCGCCTTCTCACATTAGCTCGCCTTCGAACGGATGTTCTTAGGCTACCCAGAGGATACTTGGTCAAAGACCGGAAGTTGTGAGCTGCTTGAGCCATGTGTAAAAGAACCGTTTCTGGCCACTCCCAAGTGAATGGCGATCAGAGAACTTTCCTCACTTGCGTGAACTTCTACACATGACTCCATCCTCCAGGACAAATAAATTACGGGAAGTTAATACAATTTTGGAAAATAAATAAACGTTAAAGGAATTTGCTAACGCGAATTAACAACAAAACGAGAAAAAAAGGAAAAAATTATTATATAAATACATAAAAAATTATTATTATACCATATATACATATATGCACATAAATATTCATATACTCAAAGTCCAAATTGGCATCAGGTTCAAGCAATACCCCTTGTATTTGCACAACAAAAACAAGCAGGTTTGCTTCATATTAAAATAATTTAAGCATACTTATATGCATACGAAGCACATATCGTGCACACATACATACATACTTATATACAAAAGGTATTGACCCTTTCCGGCACACAAGTACGAGGGCATACCAATAAATCCGAAAAAAAATATATACTCGCAGTACATTAAAAAAAAATAATATTATTATTATAATATTATTATTATAATTATTATTATTATAATTATTATTATTATAATTATTATTACAATAATAATAAACACAAACGCCATCAAAAGTAGATGCAACGGCGAGTAATATAAACTATAAACGCGGATTTTATTAATTTTTATACGAAATAAAAAACTCTTATTTAACTAAAAGAGTTCTCGGTTAATTAAGTTCTCAGTATACACTGAAAGAAAATATACACAAATATTTTACAAATTCAAATGAATATAGATTCAAAAGAATCTAAAACATCTCAATTCCTAAAAATTCCAAAAATGATTTCTGACGATAAGAGTCCATGTACACCTGCAGAAGCTACGCGCTCTAAGCAAGGTGCTACAAAACAAAAGAGGGGGAAAGACATATCATACTCCAAATTCATTTCTGAGAGCGACTGTCTCATAAAATACTGCACCCGATTTGATTCTTCGCCGATTCAAGACAATTCTGAATCGGCGCTAGAAATAAAAAGTTAAACGATTGAAAATTTTTGGATACGTTTCCGAGCTGCATATGACGCAATTGTAGATACTGACGATTCAGATCTACCAGACAACTTTAAATATTCTTCATACGCCAAATTTGAAAACTGCTTAAACCAGTATGAAGACACAAAAATTATGATCGCAGATCAACTAAAACTTATAAAGTCAATTGCACCTACTCCCCACAGTAGAGTAGAGTTACCACAATTGCAAGCCCAAGAGGCAACAGGCATTCATCTCAAAGTGCCAGCGTGCGATACAGAAATATTCCATGGAGGTTATGAACAATGGCCGTCCTTCCGGGACATGTTTACTGCCGTGTACATAAACATTCCAAAATTATCGCAAGCGCAAAAATTGTATCATCTCCGATACAAAACAAAAGGTCAAGTAGGCGTAATAGTAAAACAGTTCGCATTAAGTGATGACAATTTCAATTTGGCTTGGGAAGCTCTGAAAGCCAGATATGAAAACAAAAGAATATTGGTCGACAATCGCTCTCATCAAGAAGAGACTGCCCAACGTGGCAGCAAATGAAAGATTTCTTAACTGCCCAATATGAAATGCAGAAAGGGTAGATAAAAACAGTCAGAACTAAAACGTTCAACCCGACCTAAACAGAAGCTTCCAATAGACCCAGGTCAATAACAATCAAAAACACTTAAATAGAAGCTTTTTCAAAAAGCTCAATCGTTCACATCTGAACAGAAAGAAATATACATCATGTGAACTATGTACAGAGGGCATAAACTCAAAACTTGCGCGAAGTTTAAAAAAATTAAATATAAGCAATGCGAACAACTTTGTCAGTCAAAAGCTCTTAAACTGTTTTGTCCCAGTTGCCACAAAAGCATCTTTCCCATGTTACATCTCCAATAATTTTCCCAACAACCCCAAAGGGTAGCGTTTTTTAAAAAAAGCCACGGGTTTGGTGCAACTGCAACTCCCGAAACAGAAACCCCAAAAAAACCCCAAGAACCCATCCGTCGGGCTTTAAAAACTCAAACCCCAAAAGCGATTCCATAGTGAGTACTACTACCCACGGCGTTGTCTCCATCAAAACATCAGGGAGAACTGTTCAAACTAAAAACCCTTTAAATTTTTAAAGGGCCCCAACGACCCTTTTAAAGGTTCTAAGGCCCAAAAAAAAAACAATTGCCAGCAAAATTTAACCTATAAATTACGGGAAAAGGGAAAAGAGAGTAAAAAATTTTAAAAAAAAATTTTCCCCAATTTACCCTAATTTCCTAAGAAAAGCATTTCAATCAAAATTTTATTGCCCTTAAAACTAAAAAACATCCCTTCCCCAAGCTATCAAAAAAGAAAAACATTGGGAAAAATTTACATCTGACTCATGGCCCCCCAAAACCCCGCACCCCGCCCAAATAAACCTTTAGGGGCGCGATTTATACCCAAAATAATGGGGAAGGTGTTAAAAAAATTCGAAAACACTACTGGCCCCAAATTTTTTTTCCCGGAGGGTCCTATTTGGATTAGTTGGGGAACCAGTCACAGCAATGACAACCCAAGGAAAAACCAAACGGTACCCCCAATTCACAATTGAAAAATTTTGGGAGGGGGAACTCCCCCATTTCAATTACAACACCAGAAAAATCTTTAAAAGGAAAATTTCTCTTTCTACTTTCCACATTTCGGGGTTAAATTGGCAAAAAAAAGGCCCAAACCGGGGGGTCTTCAAAAGCCTTTAAACCAATTTGCTTTAAATTCCTTAAATGACTTTTTTTTAAAAAAATTAACAAAATCTTGCCCCTTTTATATTGAACTGGGCCCCCAAAGCCCCAAATTCTCTCCTCTGTGGAAAAAATTTTTTGACCCGCAGGGGCTTTCGCCAATTTTTGAACAAGAAAATCCTTTAAACCAAAAATTATAACCCGACGGAACTGGGCTGGGACGAACAAGTGAAACCTCCTTTGCTTTAGAAAAATTTTCCCGGGCTAATAACCAAAAAGACATTTCCCAGATAAAATTTAGATTTGGGGAAAATATTCCCCCCAATACAAAAATGGAACTAATTTTTGGGGCCTCTTAAAAAGGATATTGTGCCACTTTTATGTGTTGGGAAAAAGGGTATTGTAAATTTAAAACCCCCTAAAAGTCAAAAAAAATTCCCTAAAAATTAAGTTATCAAACCCTGTGTAAGCTCTCCCAAAAACCCCGGAAACCCACAAACCCTGGCAAAATATAAATTATGCAATTTTCCCATTCCGGGAAAAAGTTTAGCCGGTTGAAAAAACCCCCACGCGGGGAAAAAATATTTAACCCCAAAAGCCTCTCCAAAAAACCTTTATTTTAGTAGGGGTCAAAAACCCGGGGCCCCGTGGGGGCTGACAATCCGGCCGATCTTTTGGGAAAAAAGGGTGCAACCCTTCATCTCCAACCCCCACCCCTCTTGGGGGAAGGCCCCCTTGGTTTTAAAAAATTTCCCGATTGTCCCCAATCCCCTGCGCCCAAATAATTGCCCCCAAAAATTTTAAAAAAGCCACTTTATCAAAAACCCTTTTGGGGATTGAATCCCAACGATTTTTTTTGTTCCCCGAAAGAGTGGAAAAAATTTTTTCCCAAATTTTAGAGCATAAAATTAAAAATAAAGGGAGCAAAAGCCAAGGATCATTGACGCACCCAAAACCTTTCGTTGAAATGTTTATCGATCCCCCCAAACGCCCTTTTACCCAAAAGGGGACCCGGTTCCAAAGTCAAACCAATTGACAAAAAAGGATTTAGTACTAAACCCCTTTTTGAAAAAACCAAAACTTTTTTTCCCCCAAAAAATCCTCATTTTCCAATTTTTTCATCAATATACCCCTATCCATGTTTTCACGCCGAACATCGCCTCCCGGGAACAAAAAGGGAAATACCCATGTTTCCCCCCTTAAGCCCCCAAAACAGAAGGGGGAAATTTTTAAGAAGGGCTGCACTATGCCAACAAAATGAGAAGCAAATTTTGGGGCATTCCACGCCCGGGAAAGCGGGGCATCCCGGGGGGTTTTGAAAAAGTGGACGATCACCTCTCCTTCATCGGGGCGGCGAACCGTTCCCCCCCAATTTCTACGACCCGACAACCGAGGGGAACCAGGGGTGCACGGGCCACGAAAAAGGTTTGGGCCACCACCAGAAATCCCCAAACCCCTACCGGCCAACAAATAATCCGCGGCGGGAAAAATTTGGCCCCCGCGGTCTCGCCAAACCCACGGGGCTTGGGGGCGGGTGGGGCCCCCCTCGCAAGAAAACCCCGGTACTAATAGGGGCCTTGGGGCCAAATTTAAAGACTCCCCGGCCTACCCTGTTTAGGGAAAAACAAACACCAAAATTTCCCCACCCCACTTCCCCCTACTCACGATACACCTCCCCCTGCCAGACCCCCAACTTTCCAATTAAAAAACAGTTTTTGGCCAAAAAAAGGGGGGAAAACTCCCGCCCGGGGGCTTTTGGGTTTTTGTTCCCTTTGTGGTAACACCGGGAAAAAAACTAAGTTCCGAAAACATATTTATCCCTTTTTTCCCGAATTTCCGGGCCAATTTGGGGTTTTTCGACCAATCCTATTTTGCCGGATAAGGATATAACTAAAATAGAAATTTGTATCAACAAAAAATTTTGTGCATCAAAATCATTTTAAAAAAATTAAAATTCCAAAATTTTTAAACCTGGGGTTTTGTTTAAAATTTTTTTTTAAAAAATTGAGGTTGGAAAAAGGGGGGTTGCAAGGTAATGATCCAATGGGGCTTTAATGAAGATTTTTTTTGGGGAAAACCGACCATGTGGGAAACCCGCATTATACAACACTGACGATTTTCTTTTAGATTTTTCCT
>NW_026093627.1:0-5281 GCF_024586455.1 Bactrocera neohumeralis | reverse complement strand
GAACTTATAACAGATGTTTGTTACTTCTTCACGACTAAACAGATGGAGCGTTTTAATAAAATTTGGTAAAAATTACCTGACATCCTAAATTAACAAAAGGCTATGTTTTACTGAGAAAAACATTCCGATGGGAAAACCGATGGAAATTAAATCGCTATAATGTTTGGGGAAACTTTGAAATTACTTTTAGGGCCAGCACGTGTATTTTAAAAAAGGGAAAAAACCTGTGGCGGGCTGCAACATCGCCTTTCCCACTCTCACCAAAATTCCCCCGACAGCCGGAATAAATCGGATTTTCCGACCAAGGGGGCTGTTTTTTCGGCTTTTGGGATCGGTGAGTATTAATTTGTGTTTGTCGTCTTTGGGAGCAAGCCTTGCAGCAGGGTTGCTCCTTTCCTCCTGACCGTGCTGGCATCGAGCCCAAACCCGGGGGGCTCGGGGGTTTTTTTCTTGCGTAGGCAAACGGCTACAAAACCCACCTCGGTCAGGTGCAAACATGCAATGGATGGAGCCATTTTAAGACGTGGCCCCATGTTGCTGCGCAAAACTGCGACAAGCCTCTACGGCTGTGCAATCTGAAATAGTTCGCGCCCGCGCCCCCCTCAACCCGAGTGGCCAACAAGGCCCTCCACGGTCCCTAGGAGCTCAATCAGGCAACATAGCTCCCCCTCTGACTCCCGAGCAGATAGTTGCATTTATCAATCGGGAACGTGTATAAAAGCCGGTCCAAAAAACCCAAAGCAAACGGGCGCTCAGATCTTCTGAGTTGTGCCGGTTTCAACGTAATATAAAGATCGCGAGCGAGATAATGGTGGTGGCCTAGCCTTCTTTGCACAAACCGTGCAGTACGTCTAATTAATGAAGACATCGACCGCAGGGATACTACCCAGAATGTCGGGGTTTGGCTATCCGGTCAGGCGATGTCGGAAAAAATTTTAATGTAAATGTACTCCCCAGTTACATGTTCCCCTACAGGATATCCCCGAATATAGGTGCGCAACTTCGTGCTGAAAACGTTTGGTACTACGACTTTAACGCGCACCACGATCTTTGGCATCCCTCTGTCAAATGACCGTAGGGGAGGGGTGGGGAACAAAACGATTCGACCTGCACAATAATGACAAAAACCCCCCCCAGAGTAGGGCACCGTAAATCGCCGGATATTACCATTGCGGGTTCTGATCAGCATAACCGGCACCTATGTGACTCTCGCATCAACCATTGCCCAAAATTATCTGATCGAGAAGCCTCCTGTTTTTTGCTGTGTACAACCGCACCTTCATTAATTTAACAAGCTAATGGGTCGGTTCAAAAAATTTACTGAGCACCTTCAACCTCTCCCTATTCCTACGGCCGAAGCAGCCGTTTTAGCTAACGAGCCGACTCCTTACCCCACCGATCCCGGGGACCCCCAAAAAGGGATTCCATTTTTTTGGCGATGGTAAACCATATAAGCGGACGAAATGGATAGGAATCCTGCAACCTCTCCACCGGGGGAGTAAGTTTTGGGCTACTGCGGTTTTCAAACCCGAAGGACATGACGACTGAAAGTTAATTCAATGGTCATGCCTCTTCGGACCCGAAAGTGCGCGACATTTTAGCCGTCGTTCACACTGCACCCTTCGGTAGACAAATCTAAACGATGTGTTAACCGACGGCTGCGCAAAATGCCAAACGACGGCGCGCCACTTCCCTTCACCGACGAGGAGGTTCGGGGTGTCATCAACAAGGAAAAATCCCCCAAAAAAAAAATCCAAATTTGGCCCTGACGGAATCAACATCCTAATGCTAAGGCATCTAGGCTGGCGCGGTAAGATATCTCACCAAGGTCCTAAACCCTTCGCTGACCACTCTTCAAATACCCAATGTGTAGAAAGCCGGAAGAGTGGTCCCCTACGAAACCTGGGAAACCCGCCAACAAAGGGGAATCTTATCGACCGATAACTCTCCCCCCCGTGTAAAGCCACTTGAGGCCTTGCTACTCCCGACCTTCACTCACCACCCAGCCACCGCAGGATTAAAAAAAGCCCCCCAGACTGAGGCCCAAAAATTGAAGTTTGTCCTCAACCGAAAAATCGAAAAAACGTTCACTTTGGGGTAAAAGTTTTGGGAGGTTAACCCCCGCTACTGAATTTAAAAAAAAAACGCCCCCAACAAAGAGGGGCCAAATTCTGAACGGTCGTCAGATCCCTCTTTTCGAGGTAAACAACAAAAAAAAATTTCGGGGGGGCCCATGGGGGGGGGGGGGGGGGGGGGGGGGGGGACCCCCCCCCCCCCCCCCCCCCCCCCCCCCCCCGGAACCCACACTTTCCCCCACCAAATCCACAGCGACCATATTTTCAAACTGGACGAAGGAGTATAGACTTAGGATATTGCAGTGAGGCGTCCAAATTCCGACTGTCAAAAACCCCAGGGTAACTTTCGACAGTCTATGCTCCTTCTCCCCCATAGACCGCGATTATCGCCCAAAGGGACAAAACGCAACAAAATCCTCAAGTCGCTAGCCGTCAGCACATGGTAAAAGGCAAAAAAACGTTGTTGGCAACATACAAGGCAATCGGCCGTCCGGTCCTTAGCACGCAACATATGGTCGCCTGGATGCAGTGGCACGCAGATGAGGGAAAATTCAGACCTGTCAGAACACTGCATTCCGGACCAGACGGGATGCCTTTTTATGTCTCCATAGAACACCTCCACAGGAGACGCTTTTCCCCGTTAAGGGCAATGAGTTCCCCCTTCAAACAATTCCTGCTGGGATGTTTTCGTAGAAACCCCCCGAGCCATCTGCTTAAAAAGGGAAACCCCCTCCAGGAGCATCAAAAGATCCTTCCTTTTACTACGTCGACGACGTCGTACAGTACGCCGACCGAACTTCGGACGCAAATGATTTTCGACAGGTACTGACCGCCATTCACAGTGGAGCCATCAACACCTTCACCGACTCCCCTTTCCCCTGAATGGCGTTCTTGGGGTCAAATCACCACCCATAGCGACGGGGTCCAGGGCCCCAGAAACGCAGGGACCCCAGAACTTCGTTCTGGAAAGCAGGTTAAACTCCACTTATCCAAATAGACCCTGACATCCCAATGTGTGTCCTGCATGCAACAGTCTCCGCATGATACTGGCCACCTCTTTGCATGCTCTACGACCCTACTCATTAACACCCTCCTCCCCCTGGTCCGACCCCGTCAAACAGCACTTTTTGGGGCCTTTCCCTTAGATGACGTCGACGACGACACAAGTGACCCTTACCATCTCAACGGGGATTAGATATTCCGTTAAAACAACAACAACAACACCACTCTCACCGAATTTTTCCACCTGATCCAGGAAAACGAGTTTTCGTCACAAAAAGAATATAAATGTCGTGTGATGGGCGCACCCGCCTACTTTTGGCCTGGTGTGAAAGCCTCAGATACCCGGGTATAATTTATACCACACACGAGTGTTACTGTGTACGGTTCGTTGACTAGAGCCGAAGGCTCCATCAGTTTTCAAGTAGGAAAAGGCCATTTTCCGAGACTCTTCAAATCTCGGGAATTGAGGGACAAGTACAAAAACGTTTAGTCAAAACATTGCTCGCCGATACCAAGGGAACAAACACATAATTTTTAACGAAGCACAGAAACTTATTGACAATAAATGCGGTGACTGGAAAATTATTGCCCGATTTCAGTATATCTGCCCCACAAAGAACGGAAGTGCTGACCACTGATTTGGTCAGAGAGTTTGATTATAATACTACATGCAGAGCCCTTTTACTGCCGGAGTAAAGACAAGTTTTCAATTTAACAAAAACACGCGTAGCTAACGGATAAGGGGTCTCTTTTGGATGCACCAGGAGACAACGGCAACCTTTCTTGCTGAACTTACTTCTGGTACTGTTGCACAAAGACAAAGTGGTTGCGTTGGTTGTTGGGTCATCCGGAATAACCGTAACCTTGCTAAGTGGTGGCAGAACCGCACACTCAGTATTCAAGCTCCCGCTGAACCTTGCAAGTGAAGAAACACCCATTTGAAACATTAGCAAAAGTAGTAGTCACGATGATCTATTGCAATGGTGCAAATTAATGCAATGCGGCATGGTGCACAAGCGGGCGATTGCACCACTGAATGATACAGCTTGCAAGACATTCGGGGCAATCGAGTCTTGATAGGTGGAATGGTCGTCTTGCTGGCAGGTTGACAATTATCGAGCGAAGTATCGTGGCAGATACATATACCTAAAGGCTTCGCCGCTGTGGGCTCAAATAGAGCGGTTACAGCTGAATACTAACATGAGGGACAAATGCTTTCGCGGTCGGCGAAGTTTGCATGCCGACTGACGGATTTGGACTAACGGTCAAATAACTTTTGACAGCCTATTGTTATATTGTTAGCTCGGAAGGTAACCTACTGAATGAGGTATTACCAAGTTTGCAAGAAAACTTGACTAACGATGAGTGGTTATGCGAAATAGCTATCAAACCCCAAAAAAATGAATAACAGATATGAGACAATAAGTCCTGCAATCTTGTTTCTCCATGACCCGAGACAAAAAACCATTCCATAAGCATAATCAACTCTCCCGTCCTGTCAGTCTTCAAATTTCTTTCCGATGCTCAAAAGATGGCTTCCGAAAATTAATTTTCCCCAATAATATACGGGTAACCCTACGGATAACACCGGGGGCAACGCTAGTACGTCTAGAAAAATTTTCAACTTTTTTAAAAAGAGGGAAAAATCTTTGGAAAGTTCGACGGAAAATCACAATCCTAATTAGAATCATGACCAGAATTTGATTAAAAAAATAAAAATAACAAGAAAGTAGTTAATTTCGGCTGCATGAAGCTATAATACAAGAACTTGATTCCAATCCTTCATGATAGCCACAATAGTTATCCGATCTGAACAAATTCTTTGGAGATTGCATTCTTTCTCTTTTGCTTTCTTGGCGTAGATACCGCTTGCGCGGTTATAGCCAACTTTACCACAGCTTACTTACTTACTTTTTGCTGCTTGGCGCAAATTGAAGATTCCAAGTATAGCCAGATACTTCCTGGTCTTTCGAAAGGAGTAGATATCTTCCTTTTCTTCTCTTTCTCTTAGAGCTGGAGTGTTTTCATCCATTCGGGAGATAGAGTTTCTCGAAAAATCGTAGCGCCGACTCATCAGATGTTGCCATCGTCCTAGCTTCTGTACCATATAGCAGGACGGGGATGATGAATGTCTTTTAGAATTTGGTCTTTGTTCGTCGAGAGGACTTAAATCTCAATTGCCCACCGAAGTCCAAGAGAAAAAG
>NW_026093626.1:0-5828 GCF_024586455.1 Bactrocera neohumeralis | reverse complement strand
TTTCTACATTTTACAAAAGGGGCAAAAACGCCAAACGACAGGAAATTTGGGAAAAACCCCAAATTTAATTTGGGTATAAAACCGTTTTGATATATTTAGAAATCCCATATCAAGTTGCCTTCAAATTATTAAATTAACATATTAAGTTAATTAACCTTCACTCATCTTATCTGAAAGTTCGGCATAAAGCCAAAACGGCATGCATTTGGAAAAATTCCAGAATTTCACATTTAGGTATAAAACCGATTTTCTTGCATATACACATTTAGAAATCCACAACGAATTGCTTAAATCATTAGCTTCACATACTAAAGTTAATTAACCCTCATCATCTTGCTCAAGTTGACATGGAGCCATAACGGCAGTGCATTTGGAAAAAGTCCACAATTATGCATTCAGGTATAAAACCGATTTTCTTGCATACATATAAAATCAGTTTTGTAAAAATTCCATTTTGAAAAAATGCATTAATTTTACGGTATAAGGAGAAATTACATAAAATTTACATACATTTAGATATAAACCCGATTTTCTTTTAAACATTAAGCAATCCATATCGAGTTGATTCAAATCATTAACTTTACATATTAAAGTTAATTAACCTTCGTCATCTTCCAGAAGTTGGCATAAAGCCAGAACGACAGTGCATTTGGAAAAAGTCCACAATTTTACATTTAGGTATAAGACCGATGTTCCTGCATATACATATTTAGAAAGTTACAACGAATTGCTTCAAATCATAAGCTTAACACATTTAATTTAATTAACCTTCTTCATCGTACAGGAGTTGGCATAAAGCCAAAGGGCAGTGCATTTGGAAAATTCCAGAACTTTACATTTAGTTATAAAACCGATTTTCTTGCATGTACACATTTAGAAATCCATATCAAGTTGCTTCAAATTATTAGCTTCACATATTAAAGTTAATAAACCTTCTTCATCTTACTGAAGTTGGCATAAAGCCAAAACGGCAGTGCATTTGGAAAATTCCAGAATTTTACATTTAGGTATAAACCCGATTTTCTTGCATGTACACATTTAGAAATCCATATCAAATTGCTTCAAATCATTAGCTTTACATATTAAAGTTAATTAACTTTCTTCAACTTACAGAAGTTGGCATAAAGCCATAACGGCAGTGCATTTGGAAAAATTCCACAATTTTACATTTAGGTATAAAACTGATTTCCTTGCACATACACATTAAGAAATTCATATCAAGTTGCTTCAAATCATTAACTTCATATATTTAAGTTAATTAACCTTCTTCATCTTCCAGAAGTTGGCATAAAGCCAAAACGACAGTGCATTTGGAAAAATTCCAGAATTTTACATTTAGGTATAAAACCGATTTTCTTGCATGTACAAATTTAGAAATCCATATCAAGTTGCTTTAAATCATAAGCTTCACATATTAAAGTTAATTAACCCTCATCATCTTACTCAAGTTGACATAAACCATAACGGCAGTGCATTTGGAAAAAAATCCATAATTTTAGATTTAGGTATAAAACCAATTTTCTTGCATGTACACATTTAGAAATCCATATCAAATTGCTTCAAATCGTCAACTTCATATATTAAAGTTAATTTACCTTCTTCATCTTACCAAAGTTGACATAAAGCCATAACGGCATTGCATTTGAAAAAATTCCACAATTTAACATTAAGGAATAAAACCGATTTTCCTGCATTTAAACATTTAGCAATCCATATCGAGTTGATTCAAATCATTAACTTTACATATTAAAGTTAATTAACCTTCGTCATCTTACAGAAGTTGGCATTGGGAAAAAATACAGAATTTGGATAAAACGATTTTCTTGCATATACACATTTAGAAATCCACAACGAATTGCTTTAAATCATTAGCTTCACATATTCAAGTTAATTAACCTTCGTCATCTTACAAAAGTTGGCATAAAGCCAAAACGGCAGTGCATTTGGAAAATTCCAAAATTTTACATTTAGGTATAAAACCGATTTTTCTGCTTGTACACATTTAGAAATCCATATCAAGTTGCCTAAAATCAATAGCTTAACATATTAAAGTTAATTAACCCATCATCCTACACAAATTTACATAAGACCATAACGGCAGTGCATTTGGAAAAAAATCCATAATTTTACATTTAGGTATAAAACCGTTTTTCTAGCATGTACACATCTAGAAATCCATATCAAGTTGCTTTAAATCATTAGCTTCACATATTAAAGTTAATTAACCTTCTTCATCTTACAGAAGTTGGCATAAAACCAAAACGACAGTGCATTTGGAAAAAATTCCATCATTTTACATTTAGGTATAAAACCGACTTTCCTGCATTTGAACATTTGGAAATCCATATGAAGTTGCTTCAAATCATTAAATTAACATATTCAAGTTAATTTACCTTCTTCATCTTACTAAAGTTGGCATAAAGCCATAACGTGCATTTGGAAAAATTCCAGAATTTTACATTTAGTTATAAAACCAATTTTCTGCCAACTACACGTTTAGAAATCCATATCGAGTTGCTTCAAATCATTAACTTCACATATTAAAGTTAATTAACTTTCTTCATCTTACTAAAGTTGGCATAAAGCCATAACGGCAGTGCATTTGGAAAAAAATTCCATAATTTTACATTTAGGTATAAAACCGATTTTCTTGCATATACACATTTAAAAATACATACGAGGTTGCTTCGAATAATTAGCATAACATATTAAAGATAATTAACCTTCTTCATCTTACTGAAGTTGGCATAAAGCTAAAACCGCAGTGCATTTGGAAAATTCCTGAATTTACATTTAGGTATAAAACCGACTTTCTTGCATGTACACATTTAAAAATCCATATCAAGTTGTTTCAAATTATTAAATTCACATATTAAAGTTAATTAAC
This sequence comes from Bactrocera neohumeralis, assembly GCF_024586455.1. Classification (NCBI taxonomy): domain Eukaryota; kingdom Metazoa; phylum Arthropoda; class Insecta; order Diptera; family Tephritidae; genus Bactrocera; species Bactrocera neohumeralis. The sequence goes on along the minus strand of NW_026093626.1, from coordinate 2,941 downwards.
CCTTATCATCTTACTCAAGTTGACGTAAGACCACAACGCCAGTGCATTTGGAAAAATTCCATAATTTTACATTTAGGTATAAAACCGACTTTCTTGCATGTACACATCAAGAAATCCATATCAAGTTGATTCAAATCATTAGCTTCACATATTAAAGTTAATTAACCTCTTCATCTTACTGAAGTTGGCATAAAGCCAAAACGGCAATGCCTTTGGAAAAATTCCGCAATTTTACAGTTATGTATAAAACCGATTTTCTTGCATGTGCACATTTAGAAATCCATATCAAGTTGCTTCAAATCATTAGCTTCACATATTAAAGTTAATTAACCTTCTTCATCTTACTGAAGTTGGAATAAAGCCAAAACGACAGTGCATTTGGAAAAATTCCAGAATTTTACATTTAGTATAAAACCGATTTTCTGGCATATTCACATTTAGAAATCCATATCAAGATGCCCTAAATCATTAGCTTCACATATTAAAGTTAATTAGCCTTCGTCATCTTACTCAAGTTGGCATAAAGCCATTCCGGCAGGGCATTTGGAAAAATTCCACAACTTTACATTTAGGTATAAAACCGATTTTCTTGCATATACACATTTAGAAATCCATACTAAGTTTCCTCAAATCATTAACTTCACATATTAAAGTTAATTAACCTTTTTCATCTTACTAAAGTTGACATAAAGCCAAAACGGCAGTGCATTTGGAAAATCCCATAATTTTACATTTAGGTATAAAACCGACTTTCTTGCATGTACACATTTAGAAATCCATATCAAGTTGCTTCAAATCATTAGCTTAACATATTAAAGTTAATTAACCTTCTTCATCTTACAGAAGTTGGCATAAAGCCAAAACGGCAGTGCATTTGGAAAAATTGCACAATTTTACATTTAGGTATAAAACCGATTTTCTTGCATATACACATTTAGAAATCCATATCAAGTTGCTTCAAATCATTAGCTTCATCCTTCTTCATCTTACTAAAGTTGACATAAAGCCATAACGGCAAAAAATGCATTTGGAAAAAATTTTCCACAATTTTACATTTAGGTATAAAACCGATTTTCTTGCATGTACACATTTAAAAATCCATATCAAGTTGCTTCAAATCATTAGCTTTACATAATGAAGTTATTTAATATCTTCATCTTACTAAAGTTGACATAAAACCAAAACGGCAGTGCATTTGGAAAATTCCACAATTTTTCATTTGGGTACAACACCGATTTTCTTGCATGTAGGCATTTAGATATACTAAACAAGTTGCTTCAAATCATTAGCTTCACATATTAAAGTTAATTAACCTTCTTCATCTTACTGAAGTTGACATAAAGCCAAAACGGCAGTGCATTTGGAAAAATTCCATTATTTTACATTTAGGTATAAAACCGATTTTCTTGCATGCTCACATTTAGAAATCCATATCAAGTTGCTTCAAATCATTAGCTTCACATATTAAAGTTAGTAAACCTTCTTCATCTTACTGATGTTAGCATAAGGCAAAAACGGCAGTGCATTTGAAAAAAATTCTATATTTTACATTTAGGTATGAAACCGAGTTTCTGGCATGTACACATTTAGAAATTCATATCAAGTTGCTTAAAATTATTAAGATCACATATTAAAGTTAATTAACTTTCTTCATTTTCTCAAGTTTGCATAAAGACAAAACGGCAGTGCATTTGGAAAAATTCCACAATTTTACATTTAGGTATAAAACCGATTTTCTTGCATGTACACATTTAGAAATCCATATCAAGTTGTTCAAATCATTAGCTTCACATATTAAAGTTAATTAACTTTCTTCATCTTACTGAATTAGATATAAAGCCAAAACGGCAGTGCATTTGGAAAAAATCCCCAATTTTACATTTAGGTATAAACCGATTTTCTTGCATACACGCATTTAGAAATCCATAAGAAGTTGCTTCAAATCATTAGCTTAACATATTAAAGTTAATTAACCCTCTTCATCTTACTAAGTTGGCATAAAGCCAAAACGACAGTGCATGTGGAAAATTTAAGAATTTTACATTTAGGTATAAAAACGATTTTCTTGCATATAAACATTTAGAAATCCATATCAAGTTGCTTCAAATCATTAGCTTAACATATTAAAATTAATTAACCTCTTCATCTTACTCAAGTTGGCATAAAGCCAAAACGGCAGTGCATTTGGAAAAATTCCACAATTTTACATTTAGGTATAAAACCGACTTTCTTGCATGCACACATTTAGAAATCCATATCAAGTTGTCTCAAATAATTAGCTTAACATATTAAAGTTAATTAACCCTCACCATCTTACTCAAGTTGACATAAGACAATAATGGCAGTGCATTTGGAAAAATTCCAGAATTTTACATTTAGGTATAAAACCGATATTCTTGCATGTACACATTTAAAAATCCATATCAAGTTGCTTTAAATCCATTAGCTTCACATATTAATGTTAATTAAGCTTCTTCATCTTACCGAAATTGGCATAAAGCAAAAACAGCAGTGCATTTGAAAAATTCCAGAATTTTACATTTAGGTATAAAACCGACTTTCTTGCATGTACACATTTAGAAATTCATATCAAGTTGCTTCAAATCGTTAGCTTAACATATTAAAGTAAATTAATCTTCTCCATTTTACTGAAGTTGGCATAAAACCATAACGGCAGTGCATTTGGAAAAATTCCACAATTTTACATTTAGGTATAAAACCGATTTTCCTGCATTTAAACATTTAGCAATCCATATCGAGTTAATTCAAACAGTAGCTTAACATATTAAAATTAATTAACATTCGTCACCTTACAGAAGTTGGCAATAAAGCCAAAACGGCAATGCATTTTGAAAAATTCCATAATTTTACATTTAGGTATAAAACCGAATTTCTGGCATGCACACATTTAGAAATACATATCAAGTTGCTTCAAATCAGT
>NW_026093625.1:0-5358 GCF_024586455.1 Bactrocera neohumeralis | reverse complement strand
ATATTTTTGTTTTTGTAAAACTTTTTTCTTAAAAGTTAAATTATTCCCCTCCCTTTTTGGGAAATTAAAAAAGGGTTCTGGGTCTATACCAATGAAAAGTTTCCTAAAAAAAACTTTTTTTATTGTTAAAATCTTTCAGTATTCTCCAATTAAAAAATTTAAAATTTAATAAAAAGGTTTTTCAATAAGAGAAAAAATTTTTTGGAGGGGGCCAATTTTAGACAATAGTTTAAAATTGGTTTTTAAATCGTTTCTGACTTTCCCCGTGGGTTTTTGAACTTTGAAACCACATTTTCCCAAGCCCATTCTCAATTTAAAAAATTTCACAGGTGGGCCCTTTTGGTTTTATTCCAAATTTTGGGAATTTTGTTCTGGTTGGAGAATAAACATAAAAATAGAAGGTGAGGCTCACCATTTTTTAAAACTTATTATCTCGGCCAGATAGCCTCTCTCTCGGTATTCCAATTATTTATATTATATAACCTTATATCTAACTCGATTAGTTTTAGATGATACATACAAATCCATAGGGCTGCAGAGTAAAAAAGATATATCTGATAAGAATCTTTTGTTTAAAATAAAATTTGTGTATTTTATTTACGATTTTTTCACGAAAATCCTTAAATTAAATACATATATAAATATTTGACCGAATTTAAGTATACTGAACAATGGCATAGCTATTATTCAGAACTTGGGTGTGATAACATCCGCAGTTAACTAGATTGACCGATCGGAAGACCTCAATTGGACATTTTCTGACAAACTATATTTGCCTTATTTAATGTGGAACAAAATTTTATGAGTATTTTCTTATAATTATAAATTGTTTCTAACAAATAGCAAAGGTGCTTTTTCATTAAATTTTGCATTGTGATTTACGATATCAATATTTTATTACTTTTGACAGTATTCTTTAATAAAACGCTCTCTTGAAGAAAATAAATCTAAAATCAGTTATGCTCTCTAATAAAGCAAATTTCTACAAAGCTTCTTGCTCATCATATTACTTCACCCCATATATAGGCAATACATCCTCTCCTTAAAATAAGTTCCAAAAATGCTCCTCCCCAATTCTACTCACCACACACTGACATTTAATGACTTCATCTTTGCTTCGTTGCCATTTATTTCCGCAAATCATCCTGGTAGCAAAAGGTTCAGAGGAAGTACTGCAATCACATTCCGATTTGATAAAATGCATTGTTGATCCCCAGAGACCCACTGACGCAAGAGCATAAAAACAAGATTTAAAAAAGGCAATGAAATGAAAATGAAAGTAAAGAGCAAGTTAGAACAAGAAACTCTAAAACTTTTTTAAAAACAGTAGAAGTGGGATAACTAAGTATGTGAGAATATAGTAATATAAATACTTATAAGTGAAAATTTTTACATATGTATATTGAATTATAAATTATATAGGAAATAAAAATTTTTTCCAAAAAAATAATCAAACTAACTGTTAATATTCTTTTAAAACGTTTAGGTTTACGAAAAACTATAATAGACCTTGTTTAGAGAGCATTCAGTTTCCTTACAGTAAAATCTAAGAACAAAATATTTTTCAAGTAGTTGGAAGCGAGATATAAATTTTTCTATCTGATAACAAGAAAAAAATAGAAAACTGTTAGGCGGAGAACCTTCCTGTTACAATTAAAAACTATGTTTGGAGAGGCTTTCTTTAGAGGTGTCTAGGATATTTTTCCGAGTACGAAACGAAACAAAAAAAAAAAATTTTTTTAATCACTTTAATGTACATATGTATTTATATATTTATATGTTCTGGTGTGAATTCGGCAATGTCTTTCCCACTTTTGCTAAGGCAGTTGAACTTTTTTCCACGTAGTTGCTTCTTCAGTTGGAAACCCTGTTCATTTGCTGAAAACTCACTTGAAGTTGTTCCATGAACCCGTAAAGGGAAATGAAACAGCAAAAAAGAAGAGTGGGGCCGAAATATTAAAATCAAAATTGATTGAAAAAGACGGGAAACATATATATCCCATACAAAAGGAGGAAGTTTAGAACAAATGTATATTTAAGAATCTACATATAATTATATATATGTATTTTTATTTTCCCTAATAACTAAATAAATTTGGGTTTTTTAATGGGTAGAGGGGAGGGGCCCCAAAACCCTTTTTTTATATTTAAAACCCCAAAACTTTGGTTAAAAAAAAAAAAATTAAATTTTAAAATGGTTTCAAAATTTTGGGATAACAATGAAAAGAGATAATATTTTAAGAGAAAAGGAAAAACCTATGAAATTTTTACACAAATTTGGTTTTAGTAATTGTTGAAAATTTTTTTTTGAACTGTTTTTAAAAAGGCCCCTTAGATAAAAAGAAAATTTTTTAAATACAGACAGCCTTTGGGGGGTAACTGTTCTCAGTCATTTCAAATTTTCAGAAAAAAATTTAAATGAAATGGAAACTTTGGACTTTCCCGGAGAATAAAAATTTCTTTCAGGATAATTTCATGGTATAAATATTTAAAAAAAATTAGATTTTTTCCAGTCAGTTGTTTTGGGTTTCATTCCACAACGCCCCCTATAAAAGTTTTATACCCCGGGGAAAAGGGTATTTTTAAGTTTGCCAAGAAGTTTGTAATACCCAGGGAAAGGAAAATGCCGGGGACCCCGTAAACCCAAAAATAAAAGATCAGGGGGTCTCCAAAAAAATTTTAGGGTGTTTAATTTCATTGTTTTGGACATGATTTTATGTAAATTTTTCATTGAGTTTTTTTTGGGTTTTAGTTTTCCCCAACTTGATTTTCCTTGGGGACTTTGGGGAAATTGTCACAGACCAATTTTGGCAATCTTTTTTAAGAAAAAAAGAAAATCTTTTTTAGGGTGATGAAAAAACATTTTATTTTTTATCTTTTTATTGTTGTTGAAGGTTTTTAATGAATGTCTATAATTTTTTCCACGAAGTTTATAAATTCCCCCAAAATTAAAAAATCGGTACATACGCGAGGTAGCGCCTTTAGTTGAGATATCGATTAAAAAAAAGCACTTTGCATAATTTTAAACCCATAAAGAAGTTTTTATATCATATATTTGTGATACACACTGATCGATAAAAAGTTCCTTTTTTAGAAAATTTTATTTGAAAAGGATTTTTTGTGGGGTCAATGGGGAATGCTTATGAATTTCACAAATTTTGTTGGTGTTTACTTAGATGGGGCATCGGTTATAATAAGAAACAACAAATTTTTTATAAATTTTTTCCCCTTTAAACCATTAAACCCCCCGTGGGAAATTTTTAACAGATTTTTTTTTTATTTTTCACCAACCGGGGTTTTGTTTTGAAAAACATGCTTGATACAACTTTTAGAAAAAAATTTTTTAACTTCAAATACCCGGGAAACACCCAAATTTTTTCTTTTTTTCTTTGTTTACTCGCCCATTGCATTTGACTTGCAAACCCAAACAAAACCAGCGTTTAAACCTTTTGGGGAAAAACCCTTTTTTGTCCATGTTATCCCCCATTAACACTTGGGAAAAACATACACATTAAAACACACATGCTGTCACTTTTTAGTTTTTTTTTGTTTTCCCCAAAATTTTGCCACCGTTTTTCCTTTTATTCCAAAACAGACCAGGGGAAACTGCACGCAAGCCATGCTTCAACATAGCCAATTCCCCAAAGTCAATTTGGGAGGCTGTTTGGCTCACACCCACGGTTAAGTTCGAATGGTTGTATATTTGTGAACCAGAGATTTCAGCAAAATTCAAGGAAAACAGAGGTTAAAGGCAGCATGCTTTTTTTCCGTACATGTGTGTGTGGTTACACGTTTGACCTTTTTGATACTATGTTGATTTAATCAGCTGTTTTTTGAATTTTTTTCCACATTGCATACCGCTTTTCTTTTTCTTTTTTTTAATTTTTGCCCCAAGCAGTATATCGATAGGTTTAAATTTTTTGACCAGCGCTTCTTTTTTTTTTATACAGACCCCTTTAAAGTTTGCTGAGGAAACAAGAATCAAGAAAATTTTCGATGACAATACTGCCCAATTTTCAACACACCTGCTACACCAAAAAAATGACGGCAGAATAAAAAAATTTGGCGAAACCTTTTGGGGGCTGGGAGTTGAAACCCGGGAAAAGGATATTCAACATCGCCGTCAGTTTAATTTGGGGAAAAGGGATTACCCCTTCATTTTCCGGGGGAAAATTTAAAACTTTACAATGATCCACAGATGTCATGAGAATAAGGGGTTTGGGGCAAAATAATATTTATAGAAAGTTTCATCACGAAAAAAGATTTTTTATTTATAAGCATTATTTAGAAAAAAATTTTACATGTCATACTGTTAAACAATTAACGAGAAAAGCCCAGATATTGAAAGTGCGCCGTGGGGGTTTAAAAGGGTTATTGAAACCCTTTTTCCATCTACCTTTACCCAACAAAGAATTTGGGAGGGAAAATGGCCTTGAATACTAAATCCAAGAGGTTTTTTTGGGGGCAAAAAAGGAATAAATCTTTAAAACCTAATAACTTTTCATTTTACAGTCCTTTGGGGGATAGCAGTTCAGATCCGAGCCGGGTTTCAAAACCCGACTTTCCGCAAAGCACACCTTTGGGGGAAAAATGCCCGGGAAATTTTTTTCGGTTTAAGGAATCTTTTGAAAAGGATATGAACATCCAAAAATTTTTTCACAGGCACTAGGGAAAATTAAATTTAAAAATGAAAATAGAAAATTGAAAATTTAAATTTTTTTGACTTTGAGGGGATAAAATGCAAAAGCAATTTTTCCCTCCATACAAAAAATCAATATTACAAATTGCGAAAAAATACCGCATTTAATGCAAAGGGAAAAATTTCCCCCCAACGCGTTGTAATTTCCTTTTTTGGAATTCAAGCCACAAGCGGTGGGCCCCCCAGCCGCCTAAGCGCATGTTGTAAAGTTTATTTTTCCCCGATTGGTAAAAAACAACTGTGTTCTTTTTTGAGTGTTGTTGTTTGGAAAAAGATGTTGATGCTTTGTCCGTATTTAAAAAATGCAACAGCAGCAAGCAAATTAGTGGGGGAAAGTGGGAAATATGCAAAGAACCCGGGAAAAGTGGCATAAGGCATGTGGGCAAGTGAAAGGGGGCGGGGTGGCAAGGAAAATTCATTAATCAGTCAAAAAGTTTAGAATGCCAAAAAATAAGTTAGATTAAAGATGCTTATCCACAAAATTTTTGGGGACCGAATAAGGTATTTTCCTTTTAATGGTGGTATTAATACGTATGTAAATTTGTTATATATTGTTTACTTGGAACCAGGGAAAAGTAAAGGGGAAAACAAAACCAAATAAATGTCAAATTTTTATTACTCATTAACACCAACACACCATGCCCCCCCTTTCGCTTGCA
>NW_026093624.1:0-5547 GCF_024586455.1 Bactrocera neohumeralis | reverse complement strand
TCCGCTGCTCTGTCACATGTTGCAAATGCTATTATGCACTTTGAAAATTGATAAATAAAATATTAACTTATGGAATTGTAATACTAAAAGATTCCATAAAGCAGCATACAATTGGCAATGCAACTGGCAGCTAGCAGTTGGCTGCAGAAAAGGAAGCAAGTCAGCAAAGGACGTTGTCGAATTTCGTGTGTGTTTCTGAGATTTTCTTGCAAACTCTGCAATATTCATTGCGGCTGTGTAGTTGTGAGCTGCGCTTAAGTGCCATCGATGTCTTTGAGTGCAATGATCTACCAGTTGCAATGTAGTCTCTGTTGTGGCAGAACTGAATGCTGAAATGCTTTCGGGCGGATAAATATTTGACTTACTTTGCTGTGCATGAAATTTTCATAAATTGAGATTTGTAGACACTTCTCAGCTGCTTAGTATATACATTTAGGATTAGTTGTATATAAGTGAAGTAGCTTTATGCTCTTTGGTTATCCAAAAATGTTTAGAAGGAAGGCTCCACTTGAGTGGCTTAGAACTTCAGCGAAAAAACTTCGCCTGTTTAAGAAAGCAAGACAGATCTTAACTCAATGGACCCATCTAGGTAATCAGGGTAGACAGCATTACAACATTTCGACGTTAGCACTATTTGTTAGTCGTTCCCTTGAGTATCCGTGATTTAGCATCATTGTCATTAAAGGCGAACCGCTGAGATATTAAACCGTCTTTCGATTGCTAAGCTTTTATTTTCTAGCTAACTTCGGTACTCATCTTGTACATGTTGAATTATTCATTATCGGATGTAAAGATTTCTGCAATACTGAGGGACTTATTTTCCATGCTCCGTTCTTCTTTAACTAATTTGGCACTACAACAATGGTCTGGGCCGAAAATTCAAAACTTCGCGGGTTGCCTTTATCCTTTTCGAAATCACGCCACCGGTACATCCCAAGTGCAAACAGATCCCGATACATTTGGTCATACCATTGAATACATGCATCGTTTTCCATCCGTACAACATGGTCTAACCAGTGTATTCGTTGGGGTTCGTAATGCCAGCTTATTCGATATTTATCCCTCATGCCAAAGATTTTGCGAAGAACAGTTCTCTCGTCTCTCGAATGCTCAAAGTTCTTGGATAGTCGTCGTCCATGTTTCTGCGCGGTATAATAGGACGGTATAACAGAGACTTACTAAACGTAATTTTTGTTCGTCGAGAGGAATCTTCTTCTCTTCTCTTCTGTTGGTAAGAGTTATTCTTCGCTTGATCTTCAGGTTTAGATTATTAGTGGAATTTATACTAGTTTCGTGATATACAAAGTCATTAGTTATTTGAAATAGTGACGTAGTTCTCAAAACACGAGGAATATTTGTATGTGGGCTCCCGGTACTTTGTCTTGCCTTCATTCACCAAAATACCAATCTATTTCTCTTATATATTATATTAGGCGAGTCTGTGTTGACAGTTCTGTTGTTAAGCTTGCGATGAATACCATCTACACACCTAGTAACATTTAGTTTTAGAATGGATATTACCATAGGTCAGGGATTATGGCACGTTTCACCTTTTTTTTCCAGGATCATGGCTGAAAAAAATAAACGAGAGCGAATCACCCAATCTAAAATCTAGTCTCGTGTCAAAGAAAAGCTCAATTGAAGTCCTTCCATTTTTGCCGGAACTGATACTTGTTGTCCACGTTGATCTGCATAATCAAATTAGTTTCACAGGGATACGAAATTTGACATGACGTCGAATAGGCAGCTCTTATCCCAGTGCTGTCGAAAGCAGATTTGAAATCGACGAATGATGATGGGCGTCAATTTGTTTGTCAATGGTGTTTCCAAGATTTGACGTATTGTGTAAAGCTGAGTCTATGGTATATTGGCCAGGTCGAAAGCCACACTTATGGGGTTCAATTGGTTGTTACAATTGATCAGTTAGACCTTTTATATAAACGAAACGCGTCTCCTTTTGTCATACTTTGTAGTTCGCTTTTCGTGAACCATTAAGTTCTCAACGAGTGTTATTTGGGAGTTCGATAATACATTCAAGACTCTAATAGACTTTAGTTCGATAAGCCACAAGAATGTTTTACAACTTCTAAAAGTTAGAAAGTTTTTGTACATATCCATACACCATAAGATCATATTAAAGATCAGCTAAGGTCCAATCGCTTTCAAAAATAGCCAACACATTAGTGCGGGTCCATAAGTATATCCTATCATTGTTTTATGTGCTAATCAGATTTCCGAGACTTCTTATCATTCCGTTTATTGCATTCGCTCTCCAGGCATTATAACTTCCATTCGCTATTATCGAAAGCTTTCATAATCCAACTGAAGTGAAGTTCTTGATATTGTAGGGAACGGTTTTTGGGGAATGTTGCCGAGATAATAGTCTTTAAGTGGATACTTGACGCTGTCGGTAATGTATGTATGTATACTCAGCTGTCATAGGAATAGTCTGACATACTATATAAATACTTGTTCTAAAAAAATGTATTTTGGAGCCTTTTGTGCCTATTCCACCAATATAGCAGAGTCCGTGTAGACATTTATTCCAATTCTATATAATTTGGACTTTAGCCTGTTTTCAAATTCATTCCATTCCCAGAAAGAAGATATTTTGACATTCCTTAACATCAACTATTAGTACAATAAGTAAATAGATATATTAAAATAGATATCAAACTAACTAAGGGACTTCTGTATTGTCAACCCTTAGCTAGTTTAACTAACCAATTTTTGAAAATTTTTTTAATTGGAAAAATACTATTCAGTACTACTCCTTAAGACTACCCTTGAAACTTGAAAATTCAAAATTTTAGTTCTTTTAGAACCTTCAGTCAATTCAGTCACTCTTAAATTCAGTAGTCTCCTAATAGATATTTCCTAAACTTTCAAACAAATGAAAATGTGACGAATTTAAAGTTTTAAGCTTGCAGAACAAACTACTGAATTTCACTCAAATCAGAAATTTCGCCAAGTGATGGTGTGGCCTATTGCCACGACAAGCCTTCAACGTCAGACCTCCTATACGCAATGCGCCTACATACGGAAAGGTACATTCAGTTGGATTGATGCAACCCTTCACTTTCATTGCGCGAAAAATATGCTTTCAAGCAATAAGTCTGTCAGTCGGAATAACCATTTGTCTGCCTATCTGTTTATCAGCAGCAATAACTTGTCGCTTAAAACAAATTACAACAATAAGAGAAGCAAACATGAGAGATTGAGGAATATAATTTGTGAAAAGGCTCTGGGAACTTAAACTCATTTTCATTCATTATACCAGGGGAACTTTTTTGCAAATAAATTTACATTAGCTATTTCAGGAGTATATTATATATCACTTCATAATCCATTCTGCCTGCCAAATTAATATTAGTAACATCAGACAAATGCTTTTCAATCCAGGAGGATTTATTATAATTAGTCTTTTTCTAAGTTAGCCATTCCCCATGGACAATATTAAATCACATAGATTGTAATGTTGTTAAAAGCCCTGTTTTCCCAGCGTATATAAACGCAAACTCGCAGTTATCCAAGAAATCAATATCCAAATATATGTGGATTTCTAAAATCTGGTCAAATCACTTGCTATGCCAGTTCTATACATTTTTAAGTCAAGTAATTATTCGATTTACCACTTCAAAGAAGCTGCATGAAGTTTTCGATTTTAGCTAGCTCATATACCTGGCTGCTCCTTTATAAAAAGTTCTTTGTCTCGATTTGCCATCCTTTGTTCTTTTTGACATAAAGCTTACATGAAAGCAACAACACAGCTATACAGTTAAATTTTTATAATGAAAAATATTAAGATACCTTCAAAACTGTATAGTTTCTAACACGTTTTTTTGTACAATTTGTACCAATTTATTTGGGTCACTTCCAAAAGTAATGATAAATTTCTTCTCTAGCTGACAAAATTATGCCAGTCTACTTATTTATACCAGTTGTTTTTTCTGAATCACTAGTTTTCCACTGTTATCTGACTGCTTACAGGACTTTTGATGAATTTTTAGTTGCATTCAATAAAATATCATATTAAGATACCTTCCAAAACTGGTATAATTTATTGATACATTTATTATGTTTGAATTTCTACAACTATTTGTTTTCGATTTATCACTCTCAAAGTTATCAAACGAAGTATTCAATCCCAGCTGTCTCTGATTATACTCAGCTGCTTCTTTTACACCAGTTCCTTGTTTGATTTGCCATTCTCTGATATGACTATCCTCTTGTTCCTCTGTTTACAACAAAGTTATTTAGGTTAAATTTATACAAATTATTCCTTTCTATGATCAGATTATTTGTTCTGATATCAGAGTGGCCCCTGCAAAGGGAATAGAAATATTTCTCTTCTACCTGACAATAATTATACCCAGTCAACTTTTTTATACCAGTTGTTTGCTCGATGCATTACTCATCAACTGTTATCTAAAGGCTTAAAGACTTTTTGAGAAGTTGCATTCAATAAAATAACAAATTAGGATGCTTTCCAAAACTGGTATAATTTATCGATAATGTTTATTATGCTTGAATTTCTACAAACTATCTGTTCAAAATATCACTCTCCAAAGCTTATCGATTTTTTAATTTTAGTGTATATATGTATTGTGTGCTCTATTTATTTTATACCAGTTTTTATCATTAAATTTTATTCAAGCAATTATTTAGATATTTTTCAAAACTGGTATAATTTGCTTACTATATACTTTCCTTCCTCCTACTTTATTTATTATACCAGATTTATACCAATTATATGTTCTATTGGTTACCCTACAGGGTGTAATTAATATTTATCTTCTAGCTATCTCTACTTATGTCAGTCTTCTGATTTTATACCAGTTGTTCGATTTGTCACTTTCCAATTGTTAGTGTCGCAGTTTCGCTGATTTCGTGCTGGGTTTTGCAGAATTTCTTTTTAATACCCGGGATCAACATTGTTAAAATGTCTGTCATGTTGTGTGGCGCCTCCTGCCCACACTGACAATTATTTGATGCTAGTAGCCGCTGCATAATCTGCCACACACACATAAACACAATATACAGAACAACAAATAGCAATACTTAAATATGTGTGGGTGGTTGTGTGCAGCGCAGCGCTTCACAAATGATATCACACACTACACGCAGTATTACAAGTGGTAATCGCAGTATTTGTTTGTTGTTTTTAGTAGTTATTGTTTTGCTATCTTGTTGTACTGGAGTTGTTGTGTTGTTGTATGGCAGTTATGTTAATTAAATACTGCACTTTCTCGTTTTCTCATCACACCGAACAACGCATTCTGGCTCGATTTTCAATTTTCATTCTTCATTCCGCCTTGTATGCTTTGGTGGCTGTGTGTGTGCGTATTTTTGGTCTACCACCAGCGGCTACTGAATTTATCTGAGCGCACACATTGTTCATACATATACCATATGTGTATGTGTATGTGTTATACTACCGCTGGGAATTTCAATACTGCCATCAATCACTGCTCATCATATGCTTTATGTCCTTTCCCCCCCAAAAAAACCATAATTAAATTATTCTATTTAAGTTGTGTAGCATGT
>NW_026093623.1:0-5913 GCF_024586455.1 Bactrocera neohumeralis | reverse complement strand
TGCTTCCCATCTGCCCCCAAATTTCCCAAAAAGAAATTTACATGCGATTTTGGGAATCGAAATGTATTAATAAATGTTGTTTCCTGCATAGTAAAGGGATCGCTTTTGTCTCGCAAATCCTTCAATATTTTCCTCCTCCTCAACAATTGCCGCATGTACAAAGAATAGCTCCTCCATGCTAATTATAACACTCAATTCTCAATTTTTTAAAAAAATGTAAAATATTGATATAAACAAACACAGATGTTTTCTATTATAATTGCTGCTTTCGCACGTCACAGATATTTGTGATAATAGTGAGCATTTGAGCTTTTGAATTTTCGCCAGAATAAGGTAACCCTCATTATAGTGAGAAACCTCACTGTGGTGAGGTTGGTGACTTTTGTGAGGGCATGAGAATAGGGCTGTAAATTTATTTTGTTTTCATTAAAGGATATTAAAAGTGTAATTTTATGAAAGCAAAAGTGAATAATTTTCCAACAATAACATTTAAACAAAAAAAAACCTAGAGGCGACTAGAAAATTCACTGGAAAAAGTCTGCGTACAAGGTACATAAGTCGACTAAAGAAATTCTGTTTCGGAGTTGCTCTTAAAATTTAATAGGAAGTTGGGTATCCCCTACGTTTTAAAACTTCTGACAGGCGTTTTGGCATTGAGTCGACCAGCTTTGAGGTTTCTGTCGAAGAGATTTTAGCCCATTCCTCGTGCAGTACATCCTTGAGCATAGCTTTTGAAGTAATTGTGCGTTGGCGGATTTTTCGTTCCAGTGAATCCCACAAGTGCTCTATTGGATTCAAATCTGGCGATTGTGGTGGCGTTCGAAGCTGCTTGGGGACGTTATAGAGTAACCAAAGCTTAACTACGTCTGCGGTATGCTTCGGGTCGTTATCGTGTTGGAAATAATAGTCACTTCCTAGACCCAATTCCTCCGCGCTTTGCTTCAAATTTCTTTTTAAAATATCGAGGTAAGCATATTTGTCCATAGTGGATTCTATAAATTCCATTCGACCTACACCATTACCAGCCATGCACCCCCATATCATAGCTCCGCCACCACCATGCTTTACAGTTGGCATCAAGTTTTCCTTATCAAGTGCCGTGCCCGTTTTTCGCCATACAATTTTACGCCCTTTGATTCCAAAAACGCAAAATTTGCTCTCGTCGGAAAAAATAACACTCTGCCAAAACTCCCGGGGCTTGCTCAGGTACTCTTTTGCGAAAGCAATACGCTTTTGCCTATTAACTAGCGATATGAACGGTTTCTTGCGTGCAACGCGACCATGATACCCTGCTCTCTTTAAAATTTTACGAATTGTGTCCGTGCTGAGGACCTTTTTAAAATTTTCTTTAACATTTGCAGCAATTTTCGATGCAGTAAGTCTTGGATTTTGCTTCACACTCTGCAAAATGTTACGTGTTTCACGCTCGGTTAATATTTTTGGCCGCCCGGAACGCTGCCTAGATACAAAAACGCCGGTATCTATGTAATTTTTTACCACCTTTTGTATGGAAGAATGTGTTCTTCCAACAATTCGACCAATTTCACGGTATGATTTTCCTTCTTCATGAAGTTTCACTATTATTTCTCTTTCAGAGGAGCTTATTTCCTTGCCTTTAGGAGACATTGTGTATACTGAATTTTATTTCGAAGTGAAATAAAGAAATATCTTTTAAAAGTGCTTGTCTTACAAAAAAGAATTAAAATTATAACTTACCGCTACTTTTACACTTTGTTATTACGCGGGTAATTCCCCTTTTACTAATTGTACGCAGACTTTTTCTGCGCTGCCAAATGAGTATTTTTTGTAAATTTATCGATAAAACAATGTTGCCAGATTTTTTATTGCCTTAAACGCTATGAGATTATGCAATAGACTAGCAATAATGCATTAAATTTGTTTATCCTTTGAAATTTAATATATATAAGTTATTTTTTAACAAAAGAAAATATGATATAAGCATGTACACTCAGTCCTTTTGAGTGGCAGAACCAATAATCGCGTAAAAAAAAATCGCGTAAAAATGGTTAGTTTTCCAATATTAACCGACGAATTGGTTCCGAATATAAAAAATATCGCGTATAACAAAATATACGCGCAAAAAAATATTCAAAAACAATACAATAAGTTTCAAATTTCAGACTTATGATTTATTCATTCATATCAAAATAAAAAATACAAAACAAAAACCATATACATATAAAAGAGAACAAAATAGAAAATAGGTAGATTTATTGAAAACACCGTTGAATGCTGTTTAATCACTGTCATTATCCGTAGTGGAAATTATTCTTAGCCGCTTATTTTGATGGCCGGCACTGATATCACTAGAATTTGTACCAGAATCAATAGTAAGAACTATGGATTGATGTTCTGATTGACTTAGCATCTCCGACTGAGTTTGCACCATAAATTCAGTTAATTTTGTTTGAATGCTTCTTTTTGGACCCAAAAATTCCGATGTAGTTCTTTATATCTTAACATGCAGAGACTCAATTCTTTTTGAAAAATTCGTGCACGTTCGGCATCAGTATCATTTGCTACAAAATAATTTTCCAATTCTGCTGCAAGCTTAAGACCTTATTATAGTTAGGCCTTTAGTCTTTTAACGAAATTTCCGAAACTGTATACCCATACACTCACACACGCATACCAATATCCACACACTATTAGGGTGCGCCGACATATTCAAAAATTATTACGCTTAAAAATATGTAAACAAGCAAAAAACGAAAAAAAGCAATCGCGTTAAAGTGAAAAATTCGCGTAAAAAAAGGAATTTGCGCTGCAAAAATAACCGCGTTAAAGTGAAATAGCGTAAAAAGAGATCGCGTAAAAAAAGGACTGAGTGTACGTGTGTAAGATATAAGCATGTAATAGGAAGTTATTACAATAGATTTATGCAAAAAGAAATGTAACTATTATATATTTTTGTGAGTATTACTATATATGCCATTTCATGAAATTCACAAATATATAAAGAAACAAACCAAACCGAAAAATAAATTAAGAGAAAAAATTTATCTGGGAGCAGATTAAAAAAATATTGTGGAAGGAAAATGTTCTACCACGCCAGCCGAAGTTCATACCGGCAAAATGAAACAAAAGATAATGGAAAAAATATATAAAATAAATACAAATAATAAATATAAATATATATAAATCAAAATATAAAAATTCAAAATTTATATTACTTGGAACAAACAAGTTCTACAACGCCAGCCGAAGATTTTACCGGCAAAATAAAACAAAAAAGAATGGCGAAAAGCAAATAGAATATAAAAATAATAATAAATTTAAAATACTTTGGACTAGAAAATCCTAAGACGCAGTCGAAGATTATACCGACAATAAAATAAAAAAATATACTCCAAAACAGGAGGTACTAATATTTTAAATAAATAATTTCAATAACTGGGGTACCCACAAGCCGTCGTAAAGCATCGCAAAATCGTAAAATTATACATTTTTAAACTTGCTTAAAAAAATTGTTGTTAGATTTCATACAAAAATGAGCTTAGACATTTACAATTCTCAATGCTGTGTTTTCGAATCGTTATAACTTATAACTTTATGAGACTTGTGAAGACCCTAAATGTAAAAGAAAAAATTGCTGAAATGTATTCAGGCAATAATACAATAAATGATGTCACATATAAAAAAAAAATGCATGGAATACTTATTTAGGAGTCAAATTAAGATGATTTGTAAATATACATACATAAGTATAATAACCAATCAAAAGTAATAGAAATGGATACAAACCATATTTACGTAATCAATGCAAAAAATAAAACTATTTATCACAACTGTAATTCTAACAACTTTACTATTAACGGTCATTATTTAATACGATTTGAAAATTGTAATGTTCAAATTGATAACTTAGTCTATAGACATCGTAAGCCTCTCCACACACATCTTCTGTTGCACCGAAGCTAAATACCCTTCACAGGTGCATTTCTGTTAGTAACTATGTGTTCAGTATGTATGGAAGCTATATGCTATAGTTAACCGATCTAATCAATTTCTTCGGAGATTACATTGTTGCCTTAAAAAATAACATATACCAAATTTCGTGAATATATCTTGTCAAATGTGAAAGTTTTAAATACAAGCATTTGGTTCCGCAGCTATATGTTATAGTGGTCCGATATCTGCCGTTCCGACAAACGAGCAGCTTCTTGAAGAGAAAATGACGTTTGCAAAATTTCAAAACGATATCTTAAAAACTGAGGGACTAGTTCGTATATATACAGACAGACAGATGGACAGACGGACATGGCTAAATCGACTCAGCTCGAAATACTGATCATTTATATATGTATATACTTTATAGGGTCTCCGACGATTCCTTCTGGGTGTTACAAACTTCGTGACAAACTTAATATACCCTGTTCAGGCTATAATTAACTTGCATGCCCATTTCGTTTTGCTTGTTTATATTTAATTCCATTTTTAACAGCGAACAATTTGTACAAAACACACCTCTCACACAGAGAACATAACGACATTTTTTTATGTTCTCTGTCCCACATACCCAAGAATATGAAGAGAGATACAGTGGCTCAAACGCAAAATGGGACACCGCACTGTGCTACAAAAAGGGCCTAGAGTTTGATTGAAAACGATACATCTTTTAATAAAAAGTAAGCAACATATTTTAAACTTAAATTAACTACTAATTTCTCGTAAACTGGGTAACCATCGCCCTACTTCATGGCAACTAGGCAAAAAAAAAAAACATATACACATACGTTTTGAATGTCAAATGCAAAATGGGACACTTTTATTTTTGTTTGTATTTGGATTTATTTTATTATAATTAATATTTAGTAGCATAACCTTTTGCGGTTAAAACGGCTTGGAGACGTCTTGGCATAGATTCCACTAATTTCTTGCAAAAATCTGGTTAGATTTTTAGCCACTCTGCCATTATTGCAGTTTTCAGGTCATTGATTGAGCTAAATCGGTTTTTGTGTACACGTCTAGCCAATTCTTCCCATACATGCTCAATGACATTTATGTAAGTCTGATGATTGTGGAGGTGGTTGCAATAATTTGGGACAGTTATGAATTTACCACATCATCGCAACTTCAGAACTGTCATTGGGATCGTTGTCCTGGTAAAAGGCAAAATTGCTCTCGATACCCAATTTAGTTACACTTTGCTTAACATTTGCTCTTAGTATATCAAGATACGAAAACCTTTTCACATTTCCCTTGAAAAATGTTGAGTTTCCCACTCCTAGGGCTGTATGCCAAACCATCACAGAACCACCACCGTGCTTTGCTGTGGCACGTGTATTTTTACGTTCAAATTCTCCATCAGAACTACGTAAGTTAAATTTACTTTCATCAGTAAATAAAACCTATACGTATAACAACAAAAATTTAGTCAAATTCATCACATTCGTTAACTTTAAATTGGCCTACCGTATTCCAAAAACTCTCTGCTTTTGATAAGTATTCTTTAGCAAATTTTAGCCGCTTTGTTTTGTTTCTAATATAAGTACATACTTATGTATGCATGCCCATGAGTACACTCCCAACAAATGTAAAGAACTTCGTTTTGCTTGTTTAGATTTTTGCTTTCAACCAGGCAATCGCTTGTATGTGCAATGTATGCTATACATACAAGGTCTGTCGCAAAAGAAACGGAACTTTTTAAATATAGCTGTTTCTGGTGGCGCCATCTATTGGTGGGTTTATGAAATAAAAAGTTTGATTTCTTGTTGACATTTCGTAAAACTTTTAAGAAAATTGGATAACTACAATCGATGTTATCGATCAAAAAGTGACAGCAGCTTTTGGTCATCGGTCGTAAAATGCAAAGAGCAAATATTAAATTTTGTTTCAAATTTGGGAAAACGAAAACTAAAAAAATTTAAATGATGAAAAAAATTTTTACTT
>NW_026093622.1:0-5276 GCF_024586455.1 Bactrocera neohumeralis | reverse complement strand
TAACCGGGTAAAGGGGAAAAAGGCCCCAAATACAAGAACTTGTTTCCCCGATCGTTCATTTTGGGAAACATATGTTTATAAGTTAACCGTTTCAAACAATTTTTCGGAGATTACGTTGTTGCCTTAGAAAATAACATATATCAAATGTCGTGAATATATCTTGTCAAATGTGAAAGTTATCCATACAAGAACTTGATTCCGATCGTTCAGTTTGTATGGCAGCTATATGCTATAGTTAACCGATCTGAACAATTTCTCCGGAGATTATATTGTTGCCTTAGAAAATAATATATATCAAATTTCGTGAATATATCTTTTCAAATGTGAAAGTTTTCCCTACAAGCATTTGATTCCGATCATTCAGTTTGTATGGCAGCTATATGTTATAGTGGTCCGATATCGGCCGTTCCGACAAATGAGCAGCTTCTTGAAGTGAAAATGACGTTTGCAAAATTTCAAAACGATATCTTAAAAACTGAGAGACTAGTTCGTATATATACAGACAGACGGACAGACAGACAGACAGACAGACGGACAGGGCTAAATCGAATCAGCTCGACATACTGATCATTTATATATATACTTTATAGGGTCTCCGACGATTCCTTATGGGCGTTACAAACTTCGTGACAAACTTAATATACCCTGTTCAGGGTATAAAAATTCAATATATGGAGTTAAGAAACTATGTGAAAAATATAATAATGTAACAATTTGTGAAAAAAAATGTTTAGTAGATTTAAGCGAAGATACATGTTTACCTAAAATAATAAATAGTTTAAGTTCTACCTGCACCACAATCACTAGTCACGCTATTCCTACAATCGAAGAAATACAACCAGGAATACCACTATTAAACAATTTTAATGGTATAATAAATATAAACAGAGCGCCTCAAATGACAAATAGGACACACGTTATTAAATTCTATAATGCTACACACGACAGAAACTCGAATGGGCAAGATACAGGAAATATACCCACTTCACTTCAGTAACACTAAAATCCGCTATACGCAAATGTTTCTCAAAGATATCGCATCCGCAACCGAACAAGAGCAAATTATCATTCAAGAACATAAAAGAGCACATAGAAACAGTAGAGAGAATAAATCTCAAATTTTACGAAAATACTATTTTCCAGGTATGCATTCCAAAATTGGAAAAATCGCCAAACAGCGTTCTACCTGTCATGAGCAGAAATATGACAGACATCCACCGAAACCCCAAATCCAAGAAACTCCTATTCCACAGGTCCCAGGAGAAATCGTCCACGTTGACATCTATTCCTTACTCCTTACAGCAGCACCAGTAATGGACAAGTAGAAAGGTTTCACAGCACTCTTTCCGAAATAATGAGATGTATCAAAGCTAACTCCACAGGTATGCCATTTGAAGAATTATTATTTAAATCAGTTCAAGAATACAATTCATCCATTTACTCAACGACAAAAACAAACCCGTAGACATATTTTTCTCGAACAGGATACGCTCTGACCCACAACAAATAGAAAAAAACGACAAAAAATTATTACTCTTCTGAAGGAAAAACAAGAAAGAGATCTTTCATACCATAATAAAAATAGATCAGAACACAAGGACTATAGCCCAGGAGAAATTATTTATGTTAAAATAAATAACAGATTAGGATCAAAATTAACTTCAAAATATAAAAAAGAAACAGTTTCCGAAAATATGAGAACCACAGTTAAAACAGCATCAGGAAGAATAGTTCATAAAGGACTAATAAAAAATAACTAATATCTACTTTCAGGAAAAATGGACACCATTAGATGCATACTCCTCTTGACTACTATTACGACTAGTCTCGCTAGCATAGAGATTTTGGACTACACAAACTCTTACCTAGTGACGATAAATAACGGACTAGCTAAAATTCAGGACGCACAGTGTTGCGAAACCGGGATTTTTTGGAAATCATATTGCCTAAACTGTAATTTTAATTGTATTGATGAGAAACTTCTACAGATTGGTCAGAATGAAATCCCAAACAGAATGAGTGAAAAAAAAATTTACACCGAAAAAAATTTTTGGGTCAAATTTTCAACAAAAGTAAAAAAAAAAAAAGTTGTTCGAAAAATTTACAAAAAAAAAATGTATTTTAATTCTTCTTTTATTTCTGATAAATACCCTATGATTAGCTTTTTAAGTAAAGTATAGGGTGGTCCGAACAAGAATTATAAACGTCAAATTTTCATGATTTTTCGATATTTGTTGAAAAACTCTGAAATTTTATATAAAACCAAAATCTATTTCATTTCTTATTTGAAAGGTGGCAATAAAAGCTTTAATTTGATACCGCTTTGAAGTCAATAGCTTCAGTTTTAAGAGAGTTATGCTCATTTTTGTGGAGTGCTAGAATAAATGTAGAATAAAAAAATAAGGGATTCCGAGAATTTCCGTTCTATTTCTATGGAATAAATACTGAGAGTGATATACTAAAATCGCTATAACTCCCAGGAGGGCAGATATGGGCAGCTGATTTTTTCACAGTTCGTTGAAAACAAATTATGTAACATTTCTGTAGTGGTTTGGAACTGGGACTCTCTGGGACTTTTTAGATATTGCTTACCTAACCCAAATTTAAAGGAAAAATGGACCTTAAGTCGGGTTTTCGCTCTAAAAAAGGTGCGTATGAAAACGTCTCAAACAACATTCCTTTGTTTTACAGAAGATACTTGTCCGAAGGCAGATTTTTTTTCCGAATCAAAATATCTGCCACCAAAATCAAATGAGATCATTTTGAACACAGCCCTGAAATCCCCTCTTTTCGTGAAAATTTTGTATATTTGACTTCTAAAATCAATTAAAAATCAACGGGCCAACATAAAAATAAGCTTTATGTGTTTTTTGTTTACTTGGAATGTCTGTGACAAAATTGCATCATTAAAAACACTGAAAAAAATAATCGGAAAAAGTTACTTTTCCACTAGCCGCAACAC
Source organism: Bactrocera neohumeralis (assembly GCF_024586455.1). Classification (NCBI taxonomy): domain Eukaryota; kingdom Metazoa; phylum Arthropoda; class Insecta; order Diptera; family Tephritidae; genus Bactrocera; species Bactrocera neohumeralis. The sequence goes on along the minus strand of NW_026093622.1, from coordinate 2,314 downwards.
AGTGGGACGGAACATTTAGACTAATCCATATAATTGACATCAACAAGTACGAACAACTTTGGACAGACATACAGGACCATATAACGGACAAAATCCCCAAAGACACTTTCCTTCGCCCAATCCTTAAACATGAAATAAATCAAACCCTTGAAATCCTCGATACACTTAAACCCACTAAAACATCCCGAATTAGAAAGTCAATAAACATATTAGGCACCGCATGGAAATATCTGGCAGGATCACCAGACCATGACGACCTCGAAATCATTAATAAGAATCTTTTGAACCTAAACCAAAATAATAACAAACAAGTAATAATAAATGAACTATTTACTAACAGAATTAACAATATAACAAATGTAATGAATTTAATTTCAAATTCAATAAGAAAAGACGATAGTATAATAAATGAAATTGTAATTGATTTACAAAGTAAGATTAGGTTAATAAAAGAAGAATTAGTTAATATAAAGTATGCCATTCAATGGGCGAAAACAAATGTTTTAAATACATTATTACTAAATAAAGAAGAAATAAAAACTGAATTAGAAAAATTAAGAGAAGAACAAATGCCATTTAACAACGCAGAAGAAGCGTTAGAATTTTCAAAAATAAATGTACTAAGTAAAGAAATGTTAATAATTTATATGATAAAAATACCGCTTACAAATAGCGAAATATTTAGAAGAATAATTATAAGGCCAGTTAAAAAGCCAAAAAACATTGCAATAAATATTAAATATAAAGAAATAATTAAAGGAAACAAGAAAAAACGTTAACTTCGGTGGCACCGAAGCTAAATACCCTTCACAGGTGCATTTCTGTTAGTAACTATGTGTTCAGTTTGTATGGAAGCTATAAGCTATAGTAATCCGTTCTAAACAAGTTTTCTAGAGATTACATTGTTGCCTTAAAAAAAACATATACCAAATTTCGTGAATATATCTTGTCAAATGTGAAAGTTGTCCATACAAGAACTTGATTCCGATCGTTCAGTTTGTATGGCAGCTATATGCTATGGTTAACCGATCTGAACAATTTCTTCGGAGATTACATTGTTGCTTTAGAAAATAACATATATCAAATTTCGTGAATATATCTTGTCAAATGTGAAAGTTGTCCATACAAGAACTTGATTCCGATCGTTCAGTTTCTATGGAATATATATGCTATAGTTAACCGATCTGAACAATTTCTTCGGAAATTACATTGTTGCCTTTGAAAATAACATATATCAAATTTCGTGAATATATCTTTTCAAATGTGAAAGTTTTCCCTACAAGCATTTGATTCCGATCGTTCAGTTTGTATGGCAGCTATATGTTATAGTGGTCCGATATCGGCCGTTCCGACAAATGAGCAGCTTCTTGAAGTGAAAATGACGTTTGCAAAATTTCAAAACGATATCTTAAAAACTGAGAGACTAGTTCGTATATATACAGACAGACGGACAGACAGACGGACAGGGCTAAATCGAATCAGCTCGACATACTGATCATTTATATATATACTTTATAGGGTCTCCGACGATTCCTTATGGGCGTTACAAACTTCGTGACAAACTTAATATACCCTGTTCAGGGTATAAAAATTCAATATATGGAGTTAAGAAACTATGTGAAAAATATAATAATGTAACAATTTGTGAAAAAAAATGTTTAGTAGATTTAAGCGAAGATACATGTTTACCTAAAATAATAAATAGTTTAAGTTCTACCTGCACCACAATCACTAGTCACGCTATTCCTACAATCGAAGAAATACAACCAGGAATACCACTATTAAACAATTTTAATGGTATAATAAATATAAATTCAAGAACATAAAAAAGAGCACATAGAAACAGTAGAGAGAATAAATCTCAAATTTTACGAAAATACTATTTTCCAGGTATGCATTCCAAAATTGGAAAAATCGCCAAACAGCGTTCTACCTGTCATGAGCAGAAATATGACAGACATCCACCGAAACCCCAAATCCAAGAAACTCCTATTCCACAGGTCCCAGGAGAAATCGTCCACGTTGACATCTATTCCTTACTCCTTACAGCAGCACCAGTAATGGACAAGTAGAAAGGTTTCACAGCACTCTTTCCGAAATAATGAGATGTATCAAAGCTAACTCCACAGGTATGCCATTTGAAGAATTATTATTTAAATCAGTTCAAGAATACAATTCATCCATTTACTCAACGACAAAAACAAACCCGTAGACATATTTTTCTCGAACAGGATACGCTCTGACCCACAACAAATAGAAAAAAACGACAAAAAATTATTACTCTTCTGGGGAAAGGAAAAAAAAAGAAAGAGAT
>NW_026093621.1:0-5807 GCF_024586455.1 Bactrocera neohumeralis | reverse complement strand
AAAAAAATTTTGGGGGGAAAAAAAAATAAAACAATATATCATTAGTATTGTATGCAAACATTTCCCACTTTCTTTAAATTTAAATTTTATCAAAAATTATATATCATGGTTTATTTTCAATATTTTGAACAGAAAAATATTTTAAATATATATTTTTTATAATAATATATATTATTCATTTACTAAAAAAATATATAATACACAATAATCTATCAAAATAGGTAAATCTGTAGTCCAAGATATGTTTACTGCACATATGTATTTTAAAGCAGTTCCGGGGAAAATATATTGAACAGAAATTGTTTTTTTTAACAGATTTTTCAATGTAAGGTTACGTAAACGCACGGCTTTTGAATTGATACAGTATCAAAAAGAGTGATAATAATAACCTTTCTCCTGCAACTAAGTGATATATTTCTGTCAATAAAAATTTAATTAAGGGGTCAGTAGGGTAATCGGCCTGTTTTTTTAATCTTATTTTTTTTTTTTATTCTCAACAGAACTTTTTTTCACATGCCATATCAGGTATGTCGTGGGACTCTTGTCCGAGAAATGGCTGGGTGAATGAGATGCGTTTTTTTACTGGCGGACACGATTTCTCATGTTCGGATCATCTGAAACACAATACCCCAATTTATTCTTAAAAAGTGCGTGAATAGTTACCGTCCCTATTATTATCATGAAAAAATAACTTTTTTTATTTTTCCCCATGTTTTTTTTACATAAATTTTGTAATAACATTGCCAATAAATCATAAAAAATATAGGGACGACAGCCAGGCGTTCTGTGAATATTAAAATAAAAAGTAGCAGATCGGTTTAGTAGTTCATGACCGCCAGTTTAGAAATGTGTGTTTTAAGAAAAACGTGTTTAAAGTTTGAGGTGTGCATTCCGAGCGCTACGAACGTCGAGCGTTATTATTATTTTTGGGCCTTGTTCGAAACTTTCCGATAATAAACTGGGTTTCTACATTAATTCCAAGGGTATACATAAGGGAACAGAAAATGCTAACAAAAAAAATTAAAAAAAAAAATTACCCTACTGAACCCTTAAGTGCCTTCGTCACTTCTAGTATTAGAAAACAAGAAAAAACGTTAACTTCGGATGCACCGAAGCTAATATACCCTTCACATATTACATTGGTGCCTTAGGAAATAATTTATACCAAATTTCGTAAATATATCTTGTCAAATGCAAAAGTTTTCCATACAAGAACTTGATTCCGATCGTTCAGTTTGTATGGTAGCTATATGCTATAGTTAATCCCGATCTGACCAATTTCTTCCGGAGGTCACATTGTTGCCTTAGATAATAATCTATCACCAAATTTGGTGTAGATACGTTGTCAAATGTGAAAGTTTTCGCAGCAAAGAACTTGATTCCGATCGTTCAGTTTGTATGGTAACTATATGCTATAGTTAACCGATCTTGACCCATTTCTTCGGAAATTACATTGTTTCTGAGATAATAATCTATACAAATTTGGTGAAGATACATTTATCAAATGTGAAAGTTTTCCATACAAGAACTTGATTCCGATCGTTCAGTTTTGTATGGTAACAGCTATATGCTATATTTAACCGTCTGACCATTTCTTCGGAGGATTACATTGTTTCTATGAAATAATCTGTGCCAAATTTGGTGAAGTACATTATCAAATGTGAAAAGTTTTCCATGCAAGAACTTGATTCCGATCGTTCAGTTTGTATGGTAACTATATGCTATAGTTAACCGATCTGAACAATTTCTTCGGAGATTACATTGTTGCCTTAGAAAATAATCTATACCAAATTTCCCGAATGAATATATCTTGTCAAATGGGAAAGTTTTCCATAAAAGAACTTGATTCCGATCGTTCGGTTTGTATGGCAGCTGTACGTTATAGTGCTCCGATATCGGCCGTTCCGACAAATGTGCAGCTTCTTGAAGAAAATGACGTTTGCAAAATTTCAAAACGATATCTTAAAAACTGAGGGACTAGTTTGTATATATACAGACAGACGGACAGACAGACGGACATGGCTAAATCGACTAAATCGAGAACAAACCTTTTTTACGGCCAGGTGTTCATGCAATATCGAATGTATGCTGGTGGGAGAAATGTATAGGCATGCCTCTATCTGAAAGTATGTTACATGACGGCCTTGCAATATCAGTTCACATACGGCATCGATGTTTTCGGACACAAAGGCTGTTTTTGCACGACCTTCACGGAATTCGTCTTTGAGCGAGCGTCGGCCACGATTGAATTCGTTGTACCAGTTTTCACAATGCTATGGATGGTGCTTCAACCATACAAGATTTTAATTCATCGATGCTCTCTCGTCGTGATAATCCATGTCGAAGATTGTGAAAATGATCGCACTAAATGTTCACGGAAGTTAATTCCATTTTTGGCCGAGATGAATTTTTTAATGCAATTCACGATTAAATGACAAAACGTTCTGGTTGGTGTTATGCTAAAAAATGTCAAACTTTCCAATGGAAATGTCAGATTGCACCTGGCAACACTTAGTGTTGCCCTAGGCCAGAATATATAAAGCACCCCTTAATATTTGTTAGGAAAAATAGTACCACGCTACTTTAAAAGTGCGTTATTCATTGAAGACGTTAGCAATAAACAAATTACAAATGTATTGAGATATTTGTAAAGAGATTTTGCGTCGTTGCTGTTGTCGGTGCGATTTAGAGTTTAGAATCAAAATTGGCGGAAAATACTTATTCCGTCGACTTTACAAATAAAATAATAAGTGACGGGCAAAACAGTTTAATTAGTTAAAATATATTAGGTGGATAGATCAGTGGTGCCCCCGATTAATAAATAAATTTCAGCAAACTGGCAATGTACTTTCTCGGCACAGCTAAGGAAGACAGAAAAAACTACATAAAGAGACGAGTCATTGATCAAAAACGTTTCCCAAAATTATCCCACAGCCTTCTGCAATTGTATACAGAGACATTTTTGTTTCGAAGACAAGCGGTTGAGGGCGGGTTGTTCTGTTGGCGTCCCGCTAGAAACTCTTTACTTCAGCAAAAAATTAAGAGGCCAAACTCATATTTGTGACAGCTCTTCTCGATTGGAGCATTCAGAAATTGAAATTTATTCTCACTCTGGTGCAGAGGCTTGGACGATGTCAACAACTGATGAGTCGACGTTGCGAGTTTTCGAGAGAAAAGTTCTCGGCTATAATCGCGTAAGCGGTGTCTGCGCTAATTAAGGAGAAGAATATTATGGTCTGGAGCTTTTTTTCTGGGCCCGGGACGGGACCTATTCATATAATAAATGGAATAAGGGATCGCTTTGTTTACACCGACATTTAAAAAAAACGGAATGCTAATGTATGGTGGTTCCAGCAGGACAATGATCCTAAGCAAAACTTGGTTGTGAAGTTACAGAGTTGATAGCGTAATCACTCGATGTCAAATCCCAGCTTCTAAACATGGGGGTCGTTAATACAATAAATAAATGGGAAAATTGTAAAAACCAGGATCAAATTTTGGAACCTAAAATAAATTGAAATGGCATACCACATGATATATAGTAAATAATTTAATTTTCGTCTGTGCCTAAAATATGCGCTGCAGTTACCCAAAATAAAGGATTTGCTACTATTTTTTAGTTTTCCGATATTATTTTCAAAGCGATGAAAGCGGTGCTTTAGTTTTGTCCAGTTAATTTTTTTTCCATAAATGTTTTTGTTGTTTTAACTTATTTAATTTTCAAAACTGAAAATGAAAAGCTTTATTTAATAAAAATTAAAAGCAACTCATTGAAAACGTCAAACTTTTATATTTATTTATTTTTATTTTCTGAAAACAACTAAGTTCGAACTTTGTGCCATAGTAGGTGTACTATGTTTGTATTCAATTTAGTAGCGTCAATATAAGAATCTACTTAAAAATTATGTTTGCACGTGCAGTACGTGCTCGATCGTAGGTAGAATTTAAATTATGTTAAATGATGATTGATTTCTCTTGCAAAACAGGATAAGTGTTCAAAACCAACAGCTTTTCTGATCTACTACTTCAACAACAAATATGGCGCGTGTCTTATTTTTTAGTGTTTTTTGTAATAAAAAACGAAAAAATTCCTGCCAGATTAAACACGTTATTCAAGCGGAAGTATTAGGCATAAAGAAGCTATGTGTCTTTTCTTCTGAATACTTACGGACGCATGAAGAAAGCTACTATATAAACAGAGAGGCAGGCGACATTATCAACATTGTTGTCGTCCAGCTGCAAACTTGGAAACGATTCTACCTCGCGAGTGTCCAGCTCTATCACAATTCCTGCGTAGAACTCGGAAAACATCTGGTACCAAATTTTAAAATTGTGTAAGTAGTTGAACTAAGAACAACAAATGGTTTGAAGGCAGCAATTAAACGATACAGCAATATTTAAAGACCTCACGAATAAGCTATAATCTAGCTCTTATTTTGCATGAAGGGGCTTTAATCTTACCTAGCTACGAATTTACTACAAAATTTAGACAAAAAACTAACTATTCAGAATCGTTTTAATATATAGATAAGTAGAAATGTATGCCAATAATTGAACTCCAGTCTTCAAATTGAATACACACAATTGAAAACGGTAAATAAACAGGTAACTAAGGGCTAAGTTCGGGTGTAATAGAACATTTTATAGTCTTACACCTTACAAGGGTCACAGTCGGCTAAATACCTTCTAGGAATGGATAATGTTGTGACAGAGTTCAACTTCATTATTCCACAAAAGCGTGATTGGAATACGAGCAAAGAAAAAATTACTGTAATGATCATTAATTGATTTTATCTATACAGTATGATGATCAAAAATCTATTATTAGTTATATATTAGGGTTAGGTCAAGCTATTATTTTGTTCAGGTAACTAACATATTGGCCAATATACGTGGTATAAAGTGACCCGGTAGTTCCAAAACCTTTATTTTAGATATATAGGGGCCAATGTAACTATTAACTGAACTAAACCCATTTTGGACATATAGACAGACAATTATCAGCAAAATATTCTATCCAAATTTCAATTATATACCGCACTATTGACCGCTACTTTCGATATTAAGTCAACTAAAGGCACTGCGGCCCACATATAATGATGTTCAATTCATTTTATTGAATTTCAATGGTGATTTCAATGAACTCATGCACAGTTTCGATGGAATTTCCGGTGATCGCGGATTGTGATTGGCCCACATGTTGATTGTCATTTATGTCCTCACGACCAGTCGCGCGCTCTGTTACGGGATAGGCAATCATCGCCATACACTTGTTTCGTCAATTGAACGTTTCGGTAAAAGTTTTACCAATTTTAAAACAAAATTTAATGTTGATTCTTTGTTCGAAGCTCATTTTCGCACCGATAACACAAACATACTGACACTTAAAAACACAATAACTTCACTTCCAATAAATGAAATGTCAAGAAATTCTCACTGGACAATCGATGAAGATAGCAGATTCTAACGCACTAGTCGATATATAGATTACGTGACCAGGGGGCGCTAGATTCAAAAAGTTTACTTTGGAATGGTCCTTGTATTTATATTAACACTTTTTATCCCATGAACACACATATTTTATGAATTACTCATCACTTACTAAATCGACTCACATATACTGCATATGATATCTCACGTTTCCTTTTGGATGAAGCAAACTTTGTTTCAAATTCAGTATACCCTGTTAAGGCAAGCTAACTTCCAAGTAAAAAGAAAATCTCTCTAAACTGTATTCTTATTTGTAGAATATAATATAATTGATATGCTTTCATTCGATTCAGTTTAAATATTAAATCAACGATCAT
>NW_026093620.1:0-4303 GCF_024586455.1 Bactrocera neohumeralis | reverse complement strand
TAAAATATTTAGTCAATTCAGAATCTGGGAAAGGGTTTTTCCATCTTTGAATTGAAAATTAACCTTTTTTTTTACAAAAAATGTATGGAGATTCATTTAAATAATCAAAAAAAAATTTATTATTTCCAAACTGGTTTAAAAATTATTAAAAAATTTTGGGTTTATTTCTGGGGGTAAAAATTTCCCAAGTCAGGTGATTACTGGTCAGTATAGAAAAACCCCTGGGGTTTGGGGTTTATATTCAGTTTTTTTAAATTTTTTTTTCTTGATTTTTTAGTTGTTTTTAAAAACATTTTTTTTATTTAAATACTTTTTAAAATGTTCAATAAGGGAAAAAGGGAAAAAAAGCCAACCCAGTTATGTTGTATTGTTATCAGCCGTAAAAAAAAAAAAAAAACATTTAAACAAGAAGAAAGGAGCAAAGGTTTGAATAAAAAAAATAAAACAAAAAACCGAAAAAAAAGTGGGGAAAAAATTAAGTATACTTTTTTCCCTGAGGAAGCCCGGGAATAAAAAAATTTTCAATGTGGAAAAAAAAATATTTCTTCCCTTAGTGATAATTTCTTTCAAAATTTTGTTTACAACAACCAGGGGAATTTGGTCTTTAAGGTTTCCAAAAAACCCGACGTTCATTGTTGATTAAATATTTCAATCTAATTTTGCCAATTCAGATAAAGATTTTGAATTGCCCTATTGATTTAAACATTTTGACATTAGCCCTTTACCCACATAATTAAAATCGCGACGATTTCATTTTATGTGGAATAGCGCAAAATATATCACAATATATCATTGCATGTATTCAAGTCGCGTTGAATACATTAAAACTCAGGAAAAAATGTTTTAAAAGTAAAATTTTTTTTAATTTTTCTTTTTTTTAAATTTTTTTAGCCCTTTTAAAAGGACTTTTTTCAAAAATATTTTCTTTATATTTTTGATAGTAAAATCTTAAGTTATTGTAGAAAAATTGATTAGGGTTTTCTAAAAAAACATTTTGATCCCCACTAAATTTTATTACCCCTCATTTTTTATACCCCAAATATCAAATCTACCCGGGGTTTTTTTCAAATCATTTTTAATTGTTGGGACCTCCCTTAAAAAATTTTTATTTTAATTTTGGGAACCTTTACTTCCATGTTATGGTTATTAGTCTTTTGTGGTCTACGGGGAGACCATTAAAATTTCTATAACTGATATCAATAAAAAAAAGTTAAAAAGTGTCTTTTTCAAAAAAGGGTTAGTTGAAAAGGGGGTTTTTTGGGGAAAAAAATTAATGGGAAAAAAACATAAAAAAAAAATTTTTTATTAATTTTTAAAAAATAAAAAAATTTTTAATATTCTAAAAAAAGAAAAACCAGGTAAATTTCCATCCTTTAAAAAAGTTCAAGGTTTTCAAGTATTATTCAGATTTCGAACAGTTCTTAATTTTTATAAATGAAAATTTTTTAAAAACGCTGGGAGGATGGAGTCATGTAAATTCAAAGGGAGGAAAGTTCTCTGATCGCCATTCCGGGGGTAGAAACGTTTTTTACACACTAACATCACAACCCGGGCTTTGACCAAGTATCCCCTTTAGCTAAAACATCCCTTAGAGTAATTAACAAAATCCCCCGCTTGGGTTGTGCGTGGGTTACCCCCAAAAAAACCCCCGAAAAAAAGCGAAACCCTCGGAAAACCCCTTTTGATGACGACCATGGCAAAAAAATAAGGATAAAAGGGGAAATACCTGAGTCCGGCCCCTTTTGGGAAAGGGTCCGTTGCCCGCGGGTTGTTTTGGGCGAAAAAAAAGGGACATCCCGCCCCAAAATTTGGGAGGAGGAAAAGACGAAGGGGGCCCTTTACATTCCCACATCCAAAAAGAGCGCGTTTTGTTGGGTGGGGGGAAGAGACTCCGTCGCCGAAAATTTTTTCATTCACTCCGGTGAATAACGTCACCCCAATCCCATCAAAGGGGTTTTCAAATATCGCTGAGGCCCCCCCCCGACGGAAGAAAGGACGATGTGAAAAGGCTTAGAGGTTTAGCCCCTTTTTGAAGGCCCCCCCAATTAAAAATTTTTTGGGGGGATTTCCCCGGGGTAAAAAGGTATTTTTGGGTAGGGTCGGTAAATTTCCCCCACGAGAAACATCCCCAAATGGGTTGGGCGATCGACTTGGCCCGAAATAGGGTTATTTGGGTACTAGATTCCCAAAGAAGTCATAAAGCCCCCGGAGTCTGGATAAAAACCACCAACCGATCGTCATGTTGTGATGAAGGGAAACACGCCCAGTGTTCGAGGCTAGCTCCGGGGGCCCCAACTCGACTCGACCTTCCCGTTGGGCCAAGATGGGCCCCCCGGGGCAAAAACCCCGCCCCAAAAACACGGAAGGTTCGACGTCGGGGCTAAAATCCAACAGACCCCGCGTTTTTCCCCGGCGCCCCTTTCGGGGGCATGTCAAAACTCGGGAACTGTGGAGGCTTTCAAATTCCCGATGCCCCCGCCTTTGGGTTTTCGGAAAATCAAAAAAAAGCTGGTACGACGGTGCCGTGTCCGCGGGGAAAACAGGTGCTCCTGCAAGTTCGATCGGCCCCCGGGGATGGGATAGTCCTGGGAAAAAGCCTTTCAAAGAAAAAAAGGGGCCCTGGAGTGAAATAAAGCTGGGAAGGGGGGGAAATTTAAAAATTCTACGAAAATCGGTTTTTGGAAGGTTTAAAGGGGGCACCTTGTAAACCCCGGGATCTTAAAACACTGATGCCCGGGTCAAATTTTGGAGGGGCCTCCGCCGCGAATGGCAAGGGAACCCCAAAAGGGAAGGAACCCCATTCCCCAATCGATGACGATGGGCAACGTTCCTTCCCCCATGAAAAGGCAATACAATTGCCCCCTCAAAAACAACAAAGCGGCGGGGGACGGATCCGGCCCACTATTCAAAACGGCGGCGAAGAACGAAATTTGGTCTTGCCCCTCCATAAAAAAGGGGACCCCCCAACTGCGCCAACTACCCTGGGATTACCCCTGAACATCGATGGGCACGAGGTATTTTGAAAAAAATTTAAAACCCATCAACAAACTGATTGGGCCTTTTCAGTGTGGTTCGACCTAAAATCCCACCGACCAGATATTCACCATCCCTCTTTAAAAAACCGGAGAATCCCACCACTTTGTCATTTTAAAAACCGTTTGCAGGACGTTTTTTCCCCATTTGAAATTTGGGTTCCCCAAAACTAATACCTGTGGGGTTTACCTGAAACACAAACCCGCAGGGTGGGGGACCCCTGAGCCGTTCGATACCCAAAAGGGTTTCGAAAGGGACTCCTTTGTGACCTTCAACCTGCTTTGGGAAAAAAGGGTTGAGCTGGGGAATACAAAAAGAAGGCCCCCCTTTTTTAAAGTGTAAGTCTGGCATACGTATTGATATAATGGGCCCAACACCCCCGGGGTTGTTCTGCTTTTTCCCGGCTGGCAAGCCGAAATGGGGCTGGAGTGAACGGGGAAAAAAATATCTCCCCGTCATCAAACAAAAGCGTCCATCCACGGCCGTCTGGACAGTCTCTTTTAATTGTGAAATTTCGTCTTAGAACCAGTATTAAACCCCGCAATTAGCCCGGGAAAACCCAAAGGGATTTTTTAAAAAATGCTCTTCGACCGGTACAATTAAAAAAAAGTTTTCCAACAAAAACAAACCTATAAGCCCCCAAAACCCTCCTGTATGGGGGCAGACTTGGGCGATGACAGCAACCGATGATGACGTTACAGTTTCGAGAGAAAAATTTGGATTTATGGGTTTGCGGCCCCCTATCTCCGATGGAACGATGGCTTTTAAAATATCGACGACGACATTTAAGGGAAATTAAAAACAGCGGTTTGCGGTTTAAAATTGTCCGGATGGATGAAAACCCCAGCTCTGAAAGTTTGACGCACCCCGGGGGGAAACAGAGGAAAGAAAACCCCCCCCGTTGGAAGGAAAGTAAAAAAGGACCCCTTTTTGGAAAATCCAAAAATTGGGAACAAAAAAAAAAAACATGGGGTTTTTAACCCATAATCCAACGGTGTCTGCCAATTAAAAAGGAAGAATATAAATTACAAATATTTTTGCATTACGAATGTAGTTTAAATAAAAAAAACTTTTAAAAAAATTTCTCTTCAATCGAAAAATGTTATGTTAAATTTTTTGAATAAAATATAATAAATTTTACAATCAAATATTTAATTTAAATTTAAAATATCACAATGATCCTGAACTAATAAACAGATAAAACAGTTGTGTTTATATTTTAAAACAGAAATGGGTAAAAAAACTATAAAAACTATAACCCGAAAAACGA
>NW_026093619.1:0-5799 GCF_024586455.1 Bactrocera neohumeralis | reverse complement strand
TTGCATGTGTCCCCCTTTCTGTTCGCCTCTTTGTATACGAGTAAACTAGTACCCTCAAATTTGATATAGATGATTGTTCTGTAAAATTTGCACACAACCATTCCTCACTAAGCAGTTGATCATTTGTCGGAACCGCCGTTATCGGATCACTATAGCATATAGCTGCCCTACAAACTGAATTGTCAAAATGAAGTCTTTGTTTAGAAAACTTTTTTATTTGACAAGATATTTTCACGAAATTCAGTATGAACTGTTGTCTCGGGTAACGGTAAAATCTCCGAAGAAATGGTTCAGATCGGACGACTATAGCATGTAGCTGTTTACAAACCGCACAATCAAAATTAAATTCTTTGTATGGAAAACTTTGTTATTTGAGCCAAAGATATCTTCAAGAAATCCAGCATCGATTGTTATCCCGGTACGGTAAAATTCTCCGAAGAAATGATTCAGATCGGACGACTATAGCATTATAGCTGCTGCACAAATCTACCGGATCAAAATCAAGTTCATGAAGTTTGTTCATTATTGAAGGGTATTATAACTTCGGCACAAACCGAAGTTCTTGTTTTTGTATAAGGCTGTGTTAGTGTGGGTATTAGGAGCCTGTTGCTTCACTATCTGTGTGAGGTGTTTGTGCAGGAAAGTGGCAAGGATGGAAGGCTTGTAAGAGGAAGTGGAGCGCCAAAGACACGCTCTTTATATACAGATATTATATGTATAATACATATGTGTTTATATGCATGTACATATGTATATAAGCGTATGCGATTTGATTTGACGGCCAAGTGCGGTTGTTTTGACTATGGCACAACAGCTAGTGCCCTTAACCTCGCAGACCGAGCGTTGATAGCGAAAGTGCAGCGACGTTGAAAACACCAAAAGATTTTGTTAGTATGTGTGTGTTTACATACACACATAATTTGGGTGTAAATTTGAGTGTTGCACTTAAAGTGCATAAACACAAAGAAGTAAGTGCAAAGTTTTCACCAAAAATTAGTTAAAACTGGCAATGAAAGCAGCGAGCGCTAGCACACAACCATCTGCTCTCCACCGCCGCTTGAAATTGTAGACAACTGTTGAAAGCACGCAAAGTTGTTGATGACGTCGGTGTTAATGTTGTTGTTGACATTAAACCGACTAAGTTTAGTAAGAGCGGTGCACGACTATGGCTGAGATTCAACTGAGCGCATAAAAGCGTTTTACTGCCACAAAAGTGTTGTTGTGGCTTTGCTATCGCGCGCTTGGTCTCGCCGGTGAGTGAGCGCAAGTGGTGATAGCGCTTATTACTTGTGCTTGATATGATGAAAATTAAGAAAATTGCCTGCAACGCTGGTTTGCTTGCGCCACATGTATTTGTTGTTGTTTGCGGCATGGCAAAGTTTTTTATGTCATACACAATAAATGAACTAGGTATGTTGCAAATAACTTTTTTAGTTTGCCTGAGTCTAGTTAGCTAAATTGCTTAAGCTTTGAATTGCCACTGGCGCTCATTAATTGAGATTAACAAACATTTTTTTGTTTCATACTAGAGAAGTTTAGACTTTCTGTGAGAGTATATATATAACAGGAAATGTTTTTAGTTTTAATTTGTTTTTTTCTACTTTTTATCAGCATTTGTTTAGTAGAAGAATAGAGTAAGGCTCTTTTGATGTTTGACGCATTTTTTTAATTTTGTCTATATTAAAATAAATATTTGGCAATATGGAAAAAATACTTAAATGATTTATATACAATACTGCCTCTTTTTGTAGTTTATTATCTATTATTAACCATATCGAGGATTGAAGACCAAACTATCGAATGTAAGATAATCAGATAATCCGTCTTTAAATGATGATTTTCTCTCTAAAAATTCAAAATTTGTATGGAATTTAACGCGAATAAGATTTAGGCAAATAGCCTTGGACTGTTCCTTATGATGACCATCCTTTTTATTTAAATTTTGTACCACTTTTTCCAGCTATATCTTTGTCCATCGTAGGTTTCGACTTTTTCAGCAGCTGGTTTATCAGTGCAAAATTACTGATCTAACGAACTGATTAATTTCAAAGTCATTTAATGCGAGTTATAGAAGTAAATTTTAACTTTTTATCTTTAGAAAACATTTTGAATGTTATTTTAACAAAGATATATAATATTAAGATATGAAATATTATTAATTTCAAAAAAGTATTACTTACTTTGATAGTTCGTTTGATAGATATTCTCTAGAAATTTTATAATCTTTTTTTTCCGGAAAGTCGTCGATATAATCTAGACGCAGCTGTGTCATTCCTCGACTTAATACCATCTCTGCTTCTAATCTTACTGGTCCTAAGACGAATATTACTTCTGTCGTAAGATGAATTTACTTTGGCTGGACCTTTGTATTAAGTCCTCTGTTTTGTGGGTCATATCTGCTTCATGTTATCCTGCATTTGGTTATAGATCTCTATCTATTTGGCGCTGCTTATTCAAATTCCGTATTAAACTCCCCCCTGATCGTTCCCTGGCAGACTTGGTATTGTCTCTGCCTCGGATTCGAGTAGAGATGCCTGAATGACTTAGCCAGCTCACCTGCTTTGTCATTGTCGAAAATGTTCTTATGACCGGAAACCACCGCGGCTATAAGTCAAGTTGAGTATCATGAGCTTTCACAACTTTCACGAAATAGCATTTTGCTAGGGTTAACGCCTAGTACTTTTTCGCGGTCTATTGGTATAACCATCGCAAGGCTCTTGTGGAAGGAAACATAAACATACAGATGTACTTTGGATTAAATAACTTTAATACTTAATATTAACTATAACATTTGAAGAAAAATTTTTTTTTGGTTTTCTATTAATTTATACTTGAATATGCTTTATTTTTCTTATACATCAGCTTGAATGTATATATTGTGACAAAAAGTACCTGAAAATTTTAATAAAAGGCAAAATATTTAATTATTCTTCAGTATTTATTTGATCGCCTTCAAAGAGTTCTCCACCAAATACACTTATACCACCGATTTTTCCAGTCCTCGAAACACTTTTTCTTATGACCTTCAGCTCCTTCAGCGAATTTATCTCTTCGATCGACTGAAAACTACGTGGAATGCGAAGGACAATTTCAGTTTGGCGAAGAAGAAAAAATGTCATACGGCGCCAAATCTGGTGAATACGTTGGTTGATCGATGTTATTCATTGCGTTTTTGACTTTATGTTCGGTAAATCAATTTTCGACGGATGTTCTCACGCAAATGCCTCAATACGGAAAATAGAACTTTATTGACCGTCTGTCCCTCCAGAACAAATTCATGTTGCACTAAACCAAGAATATCGAAAAATAATAAGCATCACCTTGATTTCTTAGCTTAATATTTTGGTTTTGGCCTGTTTTCCTATATTCCGATGATTGTTGACTTGTTGGCTTGTCAAACTCATAAACCTATGTCTAATCGGCAGCTAAAATGCTCTCCATGAAAGTGGATCGGAATTCGAACAATCCAGCATGTCCAAAGAGTCCATATCCTTAATTTTTTTAATATTTTCATTACGTAGGCTATATATTTCTGGCCTAATAATGTAAATAGGCATATTTATCAACGAAAATGTTTTTTTTTTAGTTTTTTTTTTTATTTTTTTTTTTTGTTTTTCGATTGCTGTTTTGTTTCGGGCTCATACGCATAGATTCATGATTCGTCAACTGTGACGATCTTATAAACGTCTTTTGAAGCACCGCGATCGTATTTTTTCAGCATTTCTTTACACCAATCCACACGAGCCTTTTTTGAGCGATTGTCAAATTGTGCGGGATCCAACGAGAACAAATCTTTTTTACGGCCAGGTGTTCATGCAATATCGAATGTATGCTGGTGGGAGAAATGCATAGGCATGCCTCTATCTGAAGGTATGTTACATGACGGTCTTGCGTTATCAGTTCCCGTACGGCATCGATGTTTTCTGGCACAACGGCTGTTTTTGGACGACCTTCACGGAATTCGTCTTTGAGCGAGCGTCGGCCACGATTGAATTCGTTGTACCAGTTTTTCACAGTGCTATAGGATGGTGCTTCATAAAGCCATATAAAGATTTTAGTTCATCGATGCACTCTTGTCGTGATAATCCACGTCGAAAGTTGTGAAAAATGATCGCACGAAAATGTTCACGAGTTAATTCCATTTTTTGGCCGAGATGAATTTTTTGATTCCTTGTAAATAAAACAATTCACGATTAAATGACAAAACGTTCTGAGTGATGTTATGCTAAAAATGTCAAACTTTCCAATAGAAATGTCAGATTGCACCTGGCAACACTTAGTGTTGCCCTATATATATAGCAGCCCTCGTATTTGAAGAGGCCGAAATTCGTTAAGAACGAGGCAAAGTTGAATTTATATGTTGTTTGTCGTATTTATAAATGGAGTTATGTTTTATGCAGGCATTTATCTACATAGTGCTATGCCATGTACGCATAACTGAGCTTCAAGGCTTTTTCTACGGTTGTGATGGAATTATTTTGCATTTAAATAAAATTGACATGGTTAGTAAAAAAGTAGCAACCATTATTTTTACGATCGTAATTTTCTGTTAAATTTTTTTGCTTTACAAATAATGCGTGAAATGTAAATCAGCATCAAACCATAGAATGCAAAGGACCCTCTGTAAAGCCCTTCAGACTGTTAGACCCATACGATTACTTACTTGTTAACATACCAAGAAGAGAGTAAAAATGCCCACCATTTTTAAACATTTTATAATAACATTTTGATAGGTTAATTTACCATCGTATAGTCATTTCTTAAATTCAAGCTTGTCTTCCTTGAATGGTTTTGTGGTAGATGCCTTGTCATTGCTTTTTGAATTTTTTTACACTCTTTTTCTCGCATTCTTTATATTCTTAGCTATAATATTCTACATCTATAATTTCTACACAAATAAAATGATCTCTTACAAGAACTTGATTCCGATAGTTTAGCTTGTATGGCAGACACAAATGTGCAGCTTCTGGAAAAAGGACGGGTTCTAAATTTCAGATTGATGTCTCAAAAAACTGAGGCACGAGTTCAGCATATATACAGAAAGACTGTTCAGTGTATAAAAATTATTGTTTGTTAAGGAAGTACAAACTGTCGAAGAGTCTTCATAGTAAGTACACAAAAAGTAGTTGTTGTTTTAAAATTTGATTTTGCTTATGAATCAAGATCTTCCATTCACGGCTGTGTGCATGTTTTAGAGTTAAAAAAATGTATTAATCTATTTTAAATTTTAAAGATAAGGTAAGCTCTTTAATATAAGAGATAACACTGTTTCTGAACCAGTTTCCTGAGCAAATAATTTTAAATAATTACTGCTCACTAATAATCTAGAAATTAAGACGGTGTGTCCTATGCATTCAAATGATATTTCACTAATGTGTGCAATGCATTTAAACACATAAACGCCTGCGGCGCAACTCAGCGGTTATGTAACTGAACATAACGAATTGGGCTCAAGTGGTGAAAAATAGATTTACAAGCGCAAACACATATGCAAATGAGTCAACCAAACACGTGCTGTGCCGTGTCACCCTGTCATGCAACCAAAACAACAACAACAACTAGCGCGCAATCACTACCATGCGCAAGTTGCGTTCCTAGAGGCGCCTTAGAACTTTTAATGAAACTACTCGTTTTCAAGTGAAACTATACTGTTTTCCCATTTGACAACGCTACGTCCCAGTTCTTTCTGCCCCACACCGATTGCGGCTGTCATGTTAATCTGATTTTTTAATAACTGTGTTCAAACTTTTTAATCACCTACGAAAAATTTTAACTTTTTTCCAAAAAGGGGGTGGGGAC
>NW_026093618.1:0-5688 GCF_024586455.1 Bactrocera neohumeralis | reverse complement strand
TTTCCGTTTCCTGAGGGGTCCCGCATCGAATACTTTCAGAACTGAGAAACCCCACCCGAAAAAAAGACCCGGGGGTTTTGCCGTTGCCCCCTTTTTAATTCCCCTTTTACCCCGGCGTAAAATGTTCCCTATATCCCATAAACTAAACGTCCCACGAAGCGATTTTCGCCCCCTTTTGAGGGGCCATTTTAACCTGCAAATATTGCGAACGGGGAATAATGATGACAAATTTTGTTTTTTCATCGAGCGAGGATTTTAAATATCCAACCCCCCACTTAGCCCAAAAGGAGCCCCCGGGAAGAGTTATTTTTGCTTGGATTTTGAGGCTTAGAAAAGAAGGGGTTAATCAATTTAAGAAAAAAAGTTTTTTGAAAACCAAATTTTGATTGTCCATGAGGGCGCCCGGAGCGGGATGACTGTTTGTTTGTTCCTAACAAACCCTTTTACTTTCCTTTCCCTTTGCCCAAACCCCAAAAAAACCCAAAAAACCAAAGGGATGTAGATGTCTAATTCCTCCATCGGCGACGCCAGAAGCGAAGAAGTTTTGCACCCAAGTTTCCACCTTAGACCCCAAAACCATTTTCCAGCAGTAAATTGGGCCCAACGATAGTGAGTCCCTTTGCCGGGAAAACCCCTTTTTCCAGGGGAAGGGTTTCCGGATTTTCCCGATCCCGACCCCGAGGGTTTTTGGGATTGCCCCCAACGCCCGTTGACAAAACCCGTTTTCTTTTTTAAGATCCCAAAAGGGGGAATTAAATAGGGGGGGGGCCCGGGTCAAAAAGGGAAACGAGGGGAAAACCCCCCTTTGGTGGAACCACTTTGTATCCGATTTCCCTCGATTCTTATGATACCAGACTACAACACCCAAAACTTTTTCAAGAATATAAATTTAAATTTTTTCCCAAATTATATAAAAATTTTTCCCCAAAAATAAAAAACAATAAGTAATTAAAAACGAGATAATATTTGGGCCCTTATGTTTTCCATAACCGAATTTCAAAACCGGGGAAGTTTTTTTGGTTGATTTGGGGGATTAAAGGGTTATAACTTTATACATGACGGGGTTATATATGGGAGGCCCCAAAAGGAAAAATATAAAATCACCAAAAAAAACCGAAAATGTAATTTTTTATATATTGAAGGACAAGAGTTAATTTTTAGTTTTGATAGCCAAAGAAATTTCAATAATGAGAAGGGGAGAATTTGTTTTGAAAATTAATTTCCCCCATGATTTTAAAATGCAAAAAAATTTAAAATCCCCAAAAAACACCCACTTTAATTCAACAAATGTTCATTTTTTGGGGCCCTTTTTTAATATGCGATGCAGGGTGATGAAAGGGGGTTTGACTTTCCCATGGGGCCCGCTCTGCGTTTACGCCTCAAACATTTCACCGTACCCCTTTTTTTGGTTTTTTTCCCCCCTTTTGTTTCCCCCAAACCCCGGGTCCCCCCACCTGAATTTTGTTCCACCTTTCCATCCGGTTTTAATCGGGGTTTTTCTTCTTCGTTTTCTTCCATCGAAAATTTATCTGACTAACTGTTCTTGTTTTTTGCCAGTTTTCCTTTTTCTTTTTTTTTTCTGGCTTTTTTTGTTTTCGATTTTTTTAACCCCTTTAAAATTTTTTTTTTGCCAACTTCCCCCATGGTTTTTATTATTCCCCCCCCGGCCTTTCCAGCCCGTCCGGCACGCTGGTCGGGGGGTGAGGCTTGCTATAACGGCTCAAACCCGATGGTCATTTTTTTGGAAACCAAAAACCCAAAGGTGGAAGGAAATCAAAACTTTACGAAAAAAGGAAAAGGGTGGCCAAAGATTAAATTAAACAAAAATTTTTTATACCCGACAATAAAAAATAAAAATGTTTTTCAAAAATAAATTGAAACCCCGGGACAAAAAGGGGGTTTGGGTGGGCTATTGAAAAGGATTTTTCTTCCCGCTAAAATAAAAAATACCAAAAAAAAGGACCCTGACATTTTGAATAAGGGAGAAATTATACCCAATTAAGGCCCCTGTCAAATTCTAAAGATTATTGTTGTTGAAAAGGGCAGAAATTGGCGGGAGCGACAGCCCCTTTTAAAAAAAGGCCCTTTTCCTTCCGGTTAGTAGACCTGACGGGTCGGGAAGGAAATTTTGGGGAAGGTTTGAAAAAGCGGTTCGAAATTTGAGAAAAAAAAAATTATGCCCAGAGAACCTTTTTGGTCAAAAAGGGAAGTTTTTAAACCCCCTTTTAAAAAGGGGGGAAATGTCGAAACAAAAAAAAAGGCGCTAAAAGAAAGTGGGGTTCTCCCCAAAATTTTTGAACTGTTTTAAAATTTTGGAGCATGGAAATTTAAAATTTTTGGGTACGGGGAGAAAATTAAAATCCTCTTGAAACCACTTAAAAAGTCTTCGTCCAGATTTCTGAAACAATCATAAAGACAAGAATTCGGGTGTTTTAAAAACTAAAATCGATTTTTTGGGAAACCAACAAGGGTTTCCAGGGGGGGTTTGGGATAAGGGAGGGACACAAAAAAAGGAGATTTTTTTAAAAAATGAAATGGGGTGGCTTCCCGGCGGTATGGGAGGTTTTTTTAAAATTTTGGGGAAGAAATTGAAGAAATCTGCCCCCTTTATAAAACCAGTTATCAATTTTATTAAAACATAAGATTATCTTTTGGAAATGGAAAATTGTTATCCTGAAGTGGGCTTCTTTTAAAAAACATCTGAGGTTGGGGGAAAAAGGGGGTTTAGGGGGATTTTTTTTTAAAACCTGAATAGATGCCTGAGCGGGGCCCGCTTTTTTGGGAAACAGAATCTTTTTTAAACCCCAAAAAGCTTTCTTTTAAAAACCAATGCCAAATCGAATTTTTTTGGGGCCCCATAATTAAGAAAAATTTCCCAAATTATTAAATAAAAAAAAAAAACCGGGTCCCTTTTTGGTTTTGATAATTTTCACAAAATTTTGGGCTATAATTTTGAAATTTCCGGGTTGAACTGGGAGATGGGGTGAACGGGAAAAACAAAAAAATTTGGGGACCCCATAATTCAAAATTTGACTATAAAATTTAAAAGTTTTCCTTTAAACATTTGGGCCTTTGGCGGAAAATTAAAGAAACACCGCACCTTTATTCCCGGAAAAAAACCCTTTTCCAACAAATTTTATTTTTGACAAATTCTGGCCCTTGGCCCCCCTTGCCAAATATTTGACTATTTGATTTTCTTTTTTCTGCCATCCCCGAAGGGGAAAGCTTTTTTTTCCAAATTTTTAAGCAAGCCGTTTTAAAAAAATTAATGTTTTTAAAACCAAACCGAAATTTTTTTGGGCATTTCCAAAATGAACTTTTCAAAATGGTTTCCCCGATCCTTCCGATATTTTAACGAACGGGGTTTCTGTTTTAAACGTCGTTTCGCCCCACTTTTTTTATTTTTTTGCTGTTTAAAGTTGATTTGTTTTCCCCCAAAAATTTTTTTCCCGGAAAACAAAATATCCCCGGTTTTTTTTTCCCAATTCGGGAAGTTTCCCCACCAAAAATTTTTTACCCCAAATTTGAAAAAAAACGACAAAATTTAGATCACAAGAAAAAAAAATTCCCATTGATTTGATGGAAGGGGATAAAAGAACAAAGGGAAAAACCTTAATTTCCCATTTCCTTTGATGGCAACAACGCCCGCAGGATGGGGGCTAAAAGATCGAGAAGACTTCGGGAAATGTTGGAGCGGGGGCACCAAAGAAATATGGAGATCTCGGTATTTGCCAGGCGGCAAGACTACGTGGGGGCAATGGGTCCCTCAAAAAATTATACACTGAGGAATTTCATAAGGGGGGGGGGGGAAATTTTTAAAAATTTCTGGTTGGGCGCCCCCCAAATGGGAGGGCCCATTCATCCCTTCAGTTGAACCCCCTTTTTGGGCCTGGTTTTTTTTAGGGTCTATGTGGGCTTTTTACTACTAGGTTAACCTAACTTTTTTTAAGATATCCCCTAGTTTTGATTTTTGGTTGCAAGGGGTAAAAAATTTTCGGCTGCCCCCTTTACCCTTTTTTTCTTAGTTGTTTGTGACATGGAAAATTTACCCTTTTAAAAATAATTTTATCCCCTGAACGGGGTTTTTAAGAACCAAAGTTTTTAACACCAGGGAAGAAAGGAGCCCCAAAAAATGAAATATATATAAAGACTGTATGTTGAGCTGCCTTTTCCTGGGGGCCCCCTTTTGCCCAAAAAAAATTTTAAAACCCACCCCTCAGCCCCCAAAAAATTTGAAATTTTGAAAAGGACTTCCAAAATTTATCTTTTGAACCCGATATCTTTCCTCGGGCAGCATAAAAACCCATACAAAAGGGGAAATATAAGGGTTACCCACTGAAGTGTTACCAAAAAAAACCTATAACACTACAAATTAATGACAGCGCGTTTAAATTTTAAACCCCCAAAAAAATCATTTATTGTTTGCAAAAAACTTTTTAGTCTGTTTGTAAAAAGTTATGAAAATTTCCAAACGAAGTGTGATTGCTTTATTTTTGGCTAAAAATCCCGGCGGCAATTTTTCCCCGTCACCCAAAAACCCTAAAGTGAAAAAATGGTGTATCGCACTTTAAATCGTTACAATGATATTTGGCAGCATCGCAAAACGCCATGGAGGTATTGAAAAAGAAACAACCCAGATGATTCAAAAAAGGGAAGGCCGTTTTAAAGAAACCCAGTCGAAGTGGCAACAAAATTAAAGGGGAAAAAATTTCCCAAAAATTTCAATGCAAGACTGTTGAAAAATGACCCAAAGGGTAACCCTTTAAAAGTCCCCAAAAAAGGAAACCAATCTTAACCCAAAAAAATTTGCCCCGAAAGACCCGGGGAGTTGTTAATTTGAAAGAACTTTGGAATTTAAAACTTTGGTTTTTTTTGGAGGGAAAAAATTTTCCCCCCTTTAAAAATTCATAAACTCTAAAAACCCCTTTTTTGCCCGAACGCACGAGAAAATTTCCGGGTTTAAAAAGGGCCAAAAGTAATTTAACGCAAGTGATGGTATGGGCCCGTGCCCGCTGATGGGCCCCAGCCGTTTTTAATGGGGACCCCGGGAAAATAAATGCGACTTATTACCGTGAAAATATTTTGGGGAAGGTGTTTTAAACCGGGGGACGTAAACATTTGGTCGGAAAGAAGGGAGTTCCAAAAAGATTTGGCGCCGGTCACATAAAGGAGAATTAACCAGGGTTAAAAATCATTTTCCCAAATTTTTCATTTTTTTTTGACAAATGGTTTTGAATTCACCAGACGAAAACTGATGGATTTTTTTCCATCTGGTCCATTTTAGAGAAAAGGGGCGGTTTTTTAAAAAAAACCCCATAGGGACCCCAAAAAAAAGTTAAAGGAATGTGAAGGGGGCCAAAAATCCCAAAAGCCCCATCGGGGCAAAGGAACCTTTTTTACCGTTTGGGGGGGCCAAAAGCGGAAAAGGAAAGGAATTTTCGAGCTAAAGTGAATGGATTCAAAATTTTTGATTATTTTCAACTTTTTTTGCCAATAAAAAAAAAATTATAAAAACAAAAAAAATTATGTGTTTGAATAGGTAAACTTTTGAGTGGGTAACCCTGTATTAAAAAAGGGAAATGCACTTGTAAAGGGGGCAATTTTTTGGGGGCAGAAGTTTTTTTGTTTAATTATAATTTTTAATGTTTTTTGGGAAAAAAAATTTTTTTCCCCATTTTCCGAAATTTT
>NW_026093617.1:0-5796 GCF_024586455.1 Bactrocera neohumeralis | reverse complement strand
CACCGCCGGGGAAGAAAGGAGGAGAGGGAAAGAAAGAGAGAGTCGCGTCTTTTTTTTCTTTGTTTTCTGTGACATGTACGTTTCCAATAGTTTTGGGGCGGGAAAACACACTGTGCACACCCCCAAAAAAGGGGAAAAGGGAAAAGGGGGGAAGAAAAAGGGGGGCCCAACCCGCTGTGTTGCGCTTTCCCCGTGTTCTTTCTTTTTTTCTGCTTTTTTTTTCGAAGCTCCTAATGTGTCTTCGCGATGGGGGGAAAAAAAAGTAAAGCGGAGAAGACATCACTAAAAAAAAAAGAAACGAGAAGTCCGCCGTTCAGACGGTAGCGTGTCGGGTCCTCCTCACCTTCCCATTTTGTGTTCTTGTTTTTGTTATTGTTGTTTGCGAATCACTCTGCGTGCATCATTCCCTCTCTCCAAGCCCCGGCTAATCGTGTGTGCGTGTGTGCAGAAAGAAAAAGAAACAAGACGCCACAACGATGACAAAGAAGAAAAGAAAAAAAAATGAAGGCGGTGGACCCCAAAGAGAGAGAAGAGAAGAAGAGGAGGGGGAAAAGAAAGAAAGAGAAAACCGCCTAGTGGTGGCTCTCTGCAAAGACTCGCTTGCAAAGAGCCAATAAAAGCGTGTGGACGTCGACCGTTAGCGCTTGCGGCTGTGGTGGTGTGTTTGTTCGTGTGTGTGTGTGTGGGAAAGAGAAAGAGAGGGAGAGGGAGAAAAGAGGGGGCTGGAAGAGGGAAAGAGATGGAGAAGAAGAAGAGAAAAAAAAAAGGAGGAGGTCGATGTGCTTCATCCTCTCTCCTCCCCCCCTCTTTTGTTTCTATGCCGACAAACGTCAGTTGAACTTGCTGTAGTCGATTCTGTTGTTGCGGTTTTTTGACAGTTGTGTGGCTTGTGTGTGTGGAAAGGGCACTTCTTCCTCGAACTGGCTGTGCCCTCGTGGCTCGCGTATAAAGGGCTGGACGGGTACTGCATCGTGGGTGAGAGAGAGGAGAGAGAACTCTCCTCAAGAGAGAAAAGAGAGAGAGAGAGAGAGAGAGGTGGGAGTCTGTGTGTGTGTGTGTGTGTGTGTTTACTAGAAAAAAAAAAGAAAGCGTACAGACGGCTTGTACGTGAGGGATATGTGAGACAGAAAGTGAAAAAAAAGAAAACAAACACCGCAAGACAGAGAGAGAGAGAAGTAGGAGAGATTGAAAAGTCACTTTTTTTTCTTGTGTGTGTGTGTGTGTGTGGCATAAGACGGTGGAGGCGCTGTGTCGTCCGTCGACCACAAACATTTCGACTCACGACGAACGAAAAGAAGGAAGGGCAAGCGGCTTCAGCTGCAGTAGCAAACCCTTTTAAATGTACACACACACACACACACACACACGTGCACACACACGAATGGGGAGAGGTCCAGTCTCAGTTCTTTCTTGTGTGTGTTTGTTTTGTTTTTGTTGTTGTGTTCTTTGCATTCTCTTGTTTGCGTGTGTGTGCGTCTCAAGAATGCGACCTGCACCGTTGCCACAATGCGCGATGCCTAAAGAAGGAGAGGAGGAAGAAAAAAAAAAGAATAACAGGCAACGGAGTACATGTAGAGCACGTCTGACCACTCATTGCTTTTTCTTTCTTTTTTTCCTTCTTCTTCTTCCTCAGCAAAGTCATTCAGGCAATGCGGTTGAGCAGGCTGTCGTTTAACAAAAAATATGAAAAGAAGAGGAAGAAAAAGTCGAAGAGAGAGAAAAAAAGAGAGAGACAGAGAAAAAAAAAAAGAGAGAGAACAACAACAACAAAAAAAAAAGTGACAAAGCAATACTCTCTCTTGCATTCTCTTGAGAGGAAACAAAAAAGAGAAAAAAAAGGGGGGAGGGGTGAGAGAAGAAAAAAGAAACAGGGGGGAAAGGAGAGAAGGAAGGGAGAAAAGAGGTAAAAAAGCTGAGTAAGAACTCTCAAAAAAAAAAAAAAAAGAAAAAAAGAGCGTATGTGAAAGAAAGAAAAAAAAAAAAGAAAGAGAAAGACGGCAAAGAAAAAAAAAAAGAAACTTAAAAAAAGACGCCCAGGAAAAAAAACGAAGCGTCTACGGATAGAAAGACACACACACAAAAAGAAAGGAGGAAAACAAGTTCTCTCTGTATCCACCTCATGTGTAAACATATATAGACGCAATCATAAACTCGCTTCCATCGGTCAAAAGGCACAACAAGAGGACAAAAAAAAAGAAAAAAAAAAAAAAATTTGACGGAGACACACAGTAGCACACACACACGTACACACACGTTACACATACATACATACACACAAACACAAAAAAAAAAAAGGAAAATGAAAAGGACAATTCACCACTCCTTCCTCCCAACTTGTCGCGGGTGGATATCATGAGACAATCGTGTGAGAGGAGAGAGAGTGAAGAAGAGGTGTTGCCTTTGTCTCATTTTCCTTTTTTTTTTCTTCCGTGACGATGTCAAAAACTTTTGAAAAAAAAAAGGAACCACGCGGCGAAGAGCGACTTCAAACGCAAAAAAAAAAAAAGGAAAAAAACCACCCGAGAGAGAGAGAGAGTGGTAAGAGAGAAAAAGAAGAGTGGTCGATTCCCATTCACGATTCGGAGAACGGCAACAAAGACAAAATCAATGCAATATATAATATATATATATATATATATATATATATATGTATGTATGTATGTGTGTGTGTGTGTATACATATGTTAGTGTGTGTGTGTGTGTATTTGTCTCTGGCTGTGCTTCAAGAGTTTTTTCTCGATGCATACATATATATATACAGAGAGAACAGTGCAAGGCACTTTTGATGTTTCTTTGTTGTGAGAGAGAGAGCTCATCTCTCCCGTCTCAGCGTGCTTCTCCCTGTGCCGGAAGACTCAGGGAGAGAAAGCAAATCCACAACAGAAAGAGGTAAGAGAGGGGGAAGAATAAGAGAAGAACGGGAAAAAAACTGGAAAAAAAAGAGAAGAAGGAAAAAGAGGCAAATTGAGAACAGGAAAAAGAGAGAGAGAGAAAAAAAAAGGAATAGGCGAGAAAGGGAAAAAAAAAGAAAAGGGCACACACTACACAGACACGCAAAGTCCGCTGATCGCATGAACAGATTCCATTTTTTTTGTTTTTCGACGAATTGAAAAAAGAAGGATAGAGCGTGTGTGTGTGCATGTGTGTGTGTGTCCGTTTGCATTCCCCCCCTCCCCTCTTTAGAGGCGACGCTACGCAAATTTTTTGGTGTGTCCTACACCACATCAGAAGGGCTCTCGATCTCGCATTCACTTTTCATCGCAGCGTCTCTCTCTCTCTCCCACTGTGTGTGTGTGTGTGTGTGTGTGTGTAGTATGTGTAGGAGTGTGTAGGACGGAGGAGAAAGAAAGAGAGGGGGGGGGGGGGAAGAAGAGGAGGAAGGAATAGAGAGAGGCGGACTATAAAACGCTCGTTCCGGGAGCAAGTCAAAACAAAAAAAAAAAAAAAAACTCATTTGTCTCTCTCTCTCTCTCTCTCTCTCTTGCACTCTCTACGTGAGAGCTATCCGTCTGTGCGCGGTGTGTCAGCGATGGCTTTCGGCAGACTTCACGGTCACATAAACAACAAAAAAGCGAGTCCCACTTTGAATAACACCTTTCTTTCTTTTTTTTTTTTTAAAGAGGAAAAAGTAAAAAAAAAAATGAGAGTGGCCACCTGTTGAAGCGCCTCCTGTGGTGAACGTTTGGGCAGCGGAACAGCCCACTCTCGCTTTTGTTTTCTCTTTTCTTCCCCCCGCACTCGCAGAGAGTGAAAGAAAGAAAGAAAAACAGTCGCTTCTTTCTTGTTGTTTTTTACATGGAGAACGGGCATGAGAGATTCGTAGCATGTAACGAGTGAAAAAAAAAAAAGGGTGAAGGAACAGGATATGGAGCAGTCGACGGCCACCCACGCACAAACAGAGTGGAACAACAGAAGAGGACAGAGAGAAAAGGAGAGGAAGACGTGGAAGTGGGTGATAAGGAGAGAGAGAGAGAGAGAGGGAACCGTTCAGTGGCGAGAGAAAGAGAGAACAAAACGAGAACGAGAAAAGTGAGGGAAAAGACTAAATAGTGAACCAAAGCATTCTTTGAGGGAGGGGAGAAAAGAGAAAAAAATGAAATAGTAAAACGTAGAAAAGGCGCCTGCGTGGAATGTGTCTGCCAGTTCTTCAATGGTGATACTGCAGGGATGACACACGCTTGTAAGCTCAAAAAGAAAAGTGTAGAGAAAAAAACA
Source organism: Bactrocera neohumeralis (assembly GCF_024586455.1). Taxonomy (NCBI): domain Eukaryota; kingdom Metazoa; phylum Arthropoda; class Insecta; order Diptera; family Tephritidae; genus Bactrocera; species Bactrocera neohumeralis. The sequence goes on along the minus strand of NW_026093617.1, from coordinate 1,581 downwards.
AAAACAAAAAAAAAAGAGAAGAAATGAAGAAAATGAAGAAAAATGAAAGGTATGTGAATTAAACGTAGAGAGGAAAAATGAGGTTACTGGAGTGGGTGTTAGTCGGAAGGAGTCAAGAAAGGGAAAGAGAAGAAAAGCAAAAAAAGAAAAAAAGGAACGGCGAAGGCCGCTGTTATACGTTGATTAAATAGGAAAAGAAGAAGAAGGAAAAAAATGAGGAAATAGAAAAATAAGAGGAAGCTAAGAGAAGGAAGGTGTAGATCGTTTCCAGTCACTTGGCAGTGTTTTCGTGCACTACGTGTGAGGCGGCGCAGCTCGTGAAGAGCAGTCCAGTCGGCCTGATCCCCATTTTAGTCAAAAAATGAGACAAGTGGAAGCTGTTCCTGCAATACGACTTGCGAAGGGGACGTTGTGCGTCGAACTTTGTGAGAGAGGAGAGAGAGAAAGAAAGAGCGTCACAAAGAGCGAGCACGGGCGACTGCCGAAAGTGGGTGGAAAACGTTCAGCTGTGTGGAAAGAGGAAGAAGAGAGCAAGTCAAATCCACGCTCATCTTGGCGATTCGGTTAGAAGGCGGGTGAAATGCAGCTTTCATCATCCCCTTTTACCCTCTCTCTCTTTTCCGCCTCTGTGTGTGTGTGTGTGTGTGCGTGCGTGTGCGTGTGTGTGTGCAGGCAATTACTCGACCCACTCCAGACCCTCAAAGCTGTAAGGATTGTGGCGGAAACGAGAGATGCGAGCGTACAGCGGTGGCGCCTTCCCACAGCCCGCATTCATGACAACGCTCTCGGAGTACGTTGGCAGAACTTCTAGCGAGGCGCCGTTGTTGGTGGTGGTGGTGGTGCTGTACGTCGGGAAAGAGGTCAGCGTCTGGGAGTGGGCCGAGCCGCTGGCCCCATCGTCGTCTTCTCGCCGCTCGTGCAGGACGGCGGCGTGCTGGACATCTCATCCGCGGCGAGTTTCTCGTTGAAGATGGGGAAATAGGGCGAGTGGCGGTACGCGCCGGTGCTGGTCGTGCGCGCGTGCAGAGAGGACACCGTCTCCGTCAGCGGCGACAACGGTCAGAGGCGGTGGTGCTGGCGAGAGAGAGCGCGGACGCCGAGTGGGGCACGACGACGGCGTTGAGGCGGGCAAGATCATGCGAGAACGCGCAGCGGCCCTCGAACGGGCAGGGGAGACCGCGCAGCAGGTACTGGCACATCTTCGTCTTCAGCTTCCGACGATGCGGCGGCTAAGTCCGTGGAGAAAGGCGCCGGCGTCGTCCGCGTGACGGTGGTGGTGGTGGTGGGCGCACTCCTCGTAGGCGGGCGGCATCGCCGTATCCACAGAGGAGTCCCGGGGCGTGGAGCTGTTCGGGTAGGCGGTGGCGGTGACGGTGAGATACTTTTCAACGACAGGGGATTCGCACGCGACGGACATGGTTTGGCTCCGATGAGGGCGTGTGTGTGTGTGTGTGTGTGTGTGAGCGGAAGAATGGAGAACGTAGCGCAAGTCGGAGGAAGTAGCGAAGAGAACGAGAGAGGGGGGCGGGGGAAAAGGGGAAAAACTTTTTGGGGGGTGGGGTGGAAACGGTCGGTTAGTTA
>NW_026093616.1:0-5770 GCF_024586455.1 Bactrocera neohumeralis | reverse complement strand
TTTGACTCGATTAATTTGCTCTCAGCTTTTTCAATTCACATCTCCATAAAGCCAACTACTTATATTTATTCCATTTCTCTTCTCTGAGTTCCTTGATCCACATTGTCCTAGACTCGTTGGTCTCATATTCTCAGTGTTTTCTCTCGCCTATGCATAAGTGATCAAAATGACGAGCTGAGTCAATTTAGCCGTGCCTGTCCTCCGCATATACGTGAACTAGCCCTTAGTTTTTAAGATATCGATCTGAAAGTGCCTGTCTCGGAACCGCCGATATTGGACCACTAACAGCTAAGTAGATGACATACAAACCGACAAGTTCTTGTTTGGTTTCTTTTATTTATGAAGGCTTCGCTGTAGCCGAAGTTAACGTGTTTTCTTGTTTCTTGCTCAATTTTAAAAGTTAAACATTTATAGGAATTATAGTTGGAGACTTGTGAACAAATGTCAGCAAACCATCTTTTCTAACGTATCAATGCACAGTATTTTTATTTCCATTCTTTCAATAAATCCACTTGACTCGCATATATACATATACTTATTCACAGTCTGCATGTTTCACCTATTTTTCAGCTCTATGCACATATTGTTGTAAAACTTTAGCGATTTGTTATCCGTTGCCTCCGTGCTTCGGTTCAGACCATTGATGGCTGGTTTTTTCGGGCGTAGATCCACCAATTGAGTCCAATATTTAATGACCTGGATCATTATCGAATGGTCACTTCGCGAATGACACTTGATGTTTTGTTCCAAGGCCTGAATGGCGGCGATAAGAATAAAGGAATTGGGAGGTAGGAATCAGCAAAACTACGGACATAGTGTGTAACTTCTAAACAAGCTCACCATTAATAAATTGACAACCCTCCCACAGCTGATTTCAATAGACACTTCCAGGTGAGGATACCATCTAGACGAGAATGGAGAAGAGGTTCAATAAAACAAGTAGGAAGGATACCATCTCACCTCAAACCGACGGATTCAAATGAACTGCGGAGTAGGCACGGGGTATATCTCCGCTGATGTAACAAAACTTTATTAAACGTACTTCTTTAATTACTCTACTAACAGCGGATACATTTTGCATCTTCCAAGCAGAAGTATTATTATTCGATGAACAATTTGGAAGCTTTATCAGAAAATGACAAATTCCAGCGTAGTTAACAACCAATGAGTCAAGAGACTCTGCACTAGCGTTTCGCGTGACAAGCCGAACTAAACTTGATCTGGGCCTACCCGGCCAAAGGAATGTTTTTGCGAGAAATCAGACGAGTTGGCAAGTAAAGGATCAGGAGCTTTGTCAACGAGTCCGAGACGAAGTCTTCAATAATAAGATTGATGGGATTGATCAAAGGATTGAGAATGCAATGTAGACCATAATTTCAACAAGTTGTCAACAGGTGGAAAAACATTACAAAATGCGTCATAACTAAATAATTATGGCCAACGTGGATGAATAAAGTGAACCAACGACAAAAACAGGTCAAGAAATATCTATTTACAGAATAACAGCTCCAATTAAAATGGGTTGCTGCAACTACGTTAGCAATTAAAACGATATTGGTGATCCAATGGATGTTCGAAAATGTGAAATTGTTACTCACCAAAGTCTTCAATAAATTTTAATAAACTTCTAATTTAATTATTAGTCGACACCTTTGTGTACACTTCAATCTCTGTCCATAAATAGATAGGATAAATAAATAAATATAAATAAATAAATAAACAAAAAATGTAATAACAAAATACATTTTTTTGAATGCTGAAGAATTTTTCATGTTTGAGACACATTTTTTAAACCCAGAACAGGATATAAAGTTTGCCACGATGCTTGTAACACCCAGAAGAAAACATCGAGACCTGCAAAATATATAGTAATATACTAGACGACTATAGTATGGTTGCCGTTGCTAAAGAGGATATGAAATACTGTAAGAAGTGCGCCTGTGAAGGATATTATAGCATTGAAGTTAACGATTTTCTTGGCTTATTTATGAACTGTTTTACTTTAAATAATTAACATATAAGCTATCATGTCTTTTAAGTTGAATCTAACTGGAGACAGTGTGCCTTAGGAGTTTATTTGGACAACTAATCCGACACTGTGCTTTTATCTATATAGATCTTCACTATTGAGTTATATGTATGAAAATCAGCAAATCAATCTTTAAATGAGTTCTGCCAAAGGGCAAATTTAATTTATTAGGCATATGGACAAAAAGTTAACCAAAGGATTGAGAATCATTACATTAGGCATACGGAATATAGACCAAGGTCTGGGTCAATTTTATACATTTTTGAAATATTTAATTTTAGTATTAGCTAAAAGCACGTTTTCTAAAAGGAAGATCGACTGGAGCGGTGTTCTTAAGACTGCACAGATGAAATTAAAATAAAATAAATAAAAATGCCAACATTGTAAGCGATATTAATTTGTATTAATAAAAGAAGTAGAAAGTTTTAATGGTTAATTTTTAGTCACTAAAAATAAATTTTTTTTTGAATTTTAATTAAAAATTTTTTAATGAAAAAGGAAAAAAAGATTATTAAGGTAATTGTAAGATGGACCATATTCATATGCACAACTTATAAGAAATCTTCCACAATTTCGCTACTGCAGCATAATATTTCAGAAGCAGAGGTATAATACATCCAACGCAATGAGCCCTTCAATCATAAGCCAAAAAGGTGGGAAGGCCGAAAATATGTGAGGTTACTCATACGCTACGGCAGCCTGTAGTTATATAAAGTGGCGGATCATAGCAGTTTTCTCTTGCGCTGGTGCTTCCACGTTAAATGCCACAATTATCGAATTACTCGTAAAAGGAGCTTTCACTGCCTCCGTACCCATAATCGCATACTTCTGCACTGACTGCCAAGGTACTACGTTACAATTTCGCTGGAAATCCTGCCACAGATTTCCTTGAGGGCGGAACTGAGATGAGTACAACGTTTCCACCTAATGAACTCATAAATGCCACGGAACGGAAAGCCGCGGGCTGTTGCAAAAACACGTGAGAAAGTGTGGAAGACAACAACAATAAATGCAACGAAGTTACAACTGCTATGTTGGGGTCAGGCGATGTACAAAGAATAATATATTTGAACAGAGCCAGCGACTAAAGTTTTCGCTAAAAAGACAATTATTAAAACAAGGTGGGAGCGTTAGGGTTAAAATGAAAATAATAGTAACATAATAACAAACAATGGCTTATGTGTTTATAATGAAGTTTATTTGTGCTGAGCGATTGCCTCGTGAAATATTACTCGATGATAGCTCTGAGGACAGACATATACCCAAATATTATGAATCAAAAGGTCTTGCGGTATTTTTAAATCTGACTTTGGCGCTGAAGTTCATCGTCTAAATTTAGTTTATTCTTCGGCACTTCAGAAGGTGCTAACACGAGTTTGATTGAAAAGAGAGAAATAATTAATATTTTTATAATACTATCCGATAAAGGCAAAAATGCAAAGACGCCAACAAAAATTTGTGCAGTTTATGGACCCGGATACAGTTTCTTTCCACCGACAACGATGGTTTCAACGTTTTGTTCTGGTGTCAGAAATGACGAAGATGCGCTAGCTGCGGGAAGGCCTGTCGTCGAAAATTACGATAAAATCGCTGAATTGCTCGAAAGAGACTGGGATAGTAGCAGCCGTAGCATCGGTCAAAAGCTGGGCATGAGTCATCAAAATTCATTTCAATTTCAAAGGATGAGACAAAAACCGAAGACTTTTGACAACCCATTATATGAATATAATGTATATACAAGTATGTATAATTAAATCGTCAGCAAGTGCAGCGGTAATGAGGATTGAGGCATATCTTGGCACTTCAGAACAGTACCAAGAGCATTGGCATCTCAAACCGCTATAGAACATAACATTATTTTATATGTATCTCAAGATAATGAAAAGACGTTTGCTGTGGTACTATAATTTCTCGCAATTATGTCGTATAAAAACAGTCTGTAAGACGGGCGGCTAAGCTAACCAGCACGTGTACCATAAAATAAAAGCTGAAACTTTGTGGTAGTATGCGTTAATTCTCGACATTCGAGTATGTGATTAATTACTTGAATATGCTATACAAATAAATTTCATTGAAAAAAATAACGAATTGTAAGGATAAAAAGCTTTCCTCCCAGCCGATGTCTGGTTCCCTGCGGCTCTTGGATGAAACAGCCGCTGATTAGTTTGACTTAACAAAACATCAAGCGCAAATGTGGGATCGTCAGCAAAGCGATTAATGAGGAGATGTCCGCAACTTAATAGAGTAGCACCACTTAATTATAAGGAAACGGAAATCATTATACATCGTAAACAGGAAAATTATAAAACTAGTGGATCCGACACACGTTGCTGCGGTATATATTTTCTACTATTATTCAATTTATTCAATACAGTGAAAATTTCCTCTGCTTCAATAAAAGCGAAAACTTTTGCATGGTCCAAAAGCATGTCGAACGAATATGCTTATGCAAATAAATTTCCGGAAAAAATAATGAATTGAAGGCAGTTTGCCGATGTCTGGTTGGGCCTTTCGGTCCATTAATAGATTGCACTTCAAACATCATGGGCAACGATTAATGGAGATGTCCGCTTAATCCGAGCGTTCATTTAATTGAATACGGGAGGGTAAATGGTAAACAGAATTGGTCAAATAATCGGTCACAAGCGTCAATCGAATGTTGATTCTGGAGCAATTTTTGGTCGTCGGACAATTTGTGGGGAATAAACCATGCACTCACCTTCGTTAGCCAAAATGTTCAGTGAAATGCGATAAATCGATGTTTTGGAGATGTTCAATTAATCACGGGTTTTGATTGGCCGACATGTTGATCGTCATTTATGCCCTCACGACCACTTTGAAAACATTGAAACCACTCGTGCACTCTGCTTCGGGATAGGTAATCATCGCTATAAACTTGTTTCATCAATTGAAACGGTTCGGTAAGAGTTTTACCAATTTTAAAACAAAATTTATTGTTGGCTCTTTGTTCGAAGCTCATTTTCGCACCGATAACACAAACATGCTGACACTTAAAATGCAATAACTTCACTTCCGTTCTACAGAAATGTAATTTTACTGGACGATCGATTCTACGCACTAGTCGATATATATTATATATGGCGCCACCAGGGAGCGCTGGATTGAAAAAGTCCTGTTTACTGTTTAACGTACAAAGAAGAAAAGGCTAAGTTCGGGTGTAACCGAACATTTTATACTTTGCACTGTGCAAAAATCAAAGCCGTGGAAATTCTTCATAAGCAGGCAAACATTTATGTTAGGAAATATTCTAAAGGAGTTTAACGTTTTTTTTTTTCAAAGTTGCTATTCTTGATTAATATTTATTGGATTAACTAAAACTAATTTTTTATTTTATATAATGTCATCTAAAAAGATATGGTATAAACTCTTTCGAAGAAGCTAGCACATATTTAGTTGATGTGGAAAAAACGTCAACAAGATAATCATAATTCATTATATTAGGGCCTTGAGGTTCAGACCTAGTCCATTCTAATTCAGAGCTAAGCCACAATTTTTCAGAAAACAAATGATCACATAAAAACCAGAAAAAGGTAGCTTTTGTTTCACCCAAATATAATAAAATTTATAAATGAGTCCTTTTCAAAAATTTGATTTTAATTAAACGGTATTATGGCGACTTTGTTATAAAGTGATCTAAAAATTTTTCAGATTGCAAGTTGCTTTTTTTATAGTCTATGCCCAATTTCGTTAAGATATTTTTTAAACGGGGAAAAATTTTTG
>NW_026093615.1:0-5539 GCF_024586455.1 Bactrocera neohumeralis | reverse complement strand
TTTTAAAGCCTGCAAATACCTCTTGTTGTTTGTGGATGGTGTACCATAGTTGTGCCGTTGGTAGGCGTTTACGTATGTTGACGGCTGGCGGCCGATCCCTCCATCCTGCACGACGTGCGGTGGCTTGAGTGCGCGGCAATAATTGAAAGAGTTTATTGCTGTCACAAAGCACTAACGGACTTATTACATTATGGAATTATGGCATTTCTGTTATAAATTCTTTTAAAAAAATCGGCAAATGGAATTTTCTTTAGAATTATTGCGGAAATAACATAGAGTACGCGGGCAATGGGGTGCAATTAACCAAATTCTAGGGAAGGTAAGTGAAACTATTATAAAATATTTGTATAAAATTCAGCTTATGAACAGGTATGCACGTAGCTTTAAATGTATGTATGTATGTACACATGTACATGTAACGATGTACACTTAAGTAAAAAAAATTAACGAAATAAAATATTGGCAAGTACAGTTACACTTCTTCACGTTTTGGGTTATTGGCAGCCATATGTATATCAGTTAAGTTGTGATTAACCTACCCAAGACTCTTTTCTTTCGGTATGAACCTTTTTTTAAAACGGAACTTAACTAACAAACGGCTGCTAACCAGTTCTTGAGTAAACGGTCTTTATAATGTTTAAGGTTACATGGGTTTCTTCGGCAAAAACAGCCTTTTTAAAACATTTTTTTTTAAGGTGGTCTTGTGAACTATAACTCGATGACCTTTTATAAAACTTAATTAGAAACCGGTTAAGTAATTTCGGAGGAATCTTTGATAACCGACTTTGAAAACACGCTGAGAAAAGGCGTTTAAAGTTTTGAGTGACTATAGTTCAACTTCTTTTCAAGGCTATGTCTTACAAAACTAGTACTCGGATGAACTTGAGACTGTTGGTAAATATTCTAGAGATGTTATAGAATTAAATAATATAATGAAAATCTATATTTTTTTGAAACCGTAAAACCCATGGAACTCCTGCTGTACACCTATTATGAAATTTTTGTATATACCGATAGTCTATACCAACAAAACTAATAAACTAGAATTTGGAATGATTATTTCGGATACCCTGTACTGAGTTCCAACACATATAAATATTCCGGGTAACTGTGAAGCAAACGAACTACACAGAACAGGCACCACCGCACAATTAGACTTCAAAAAAGAAGCATTTTATATGGCTCTGGCTAGATGCTTAATCGACAAACATGTTATTTATTTAGCTGAGTTTCGAAAGAATCAATCACTACATTTTTCAACAAACTTAACAAGCGTGGGCGTGCATGAAATATGGGCCTCACATGCCGACTATTAAGAGAACTCTAGTAGGAGTGACAACATACAAAGCTAATAGTTATAGGAAAAGAATCGCAACTATCGGTTGAGGGGTTCTTGATATAACTTATCGTACTGATGAACTTCATCAGAAGCACGGAGTGGTTCAGAGATTAGTCAATAGAGGATGGGGGTTAACCGGTGGTTAACAAGGGGCCTGCTAAAAGCTTAGGTGCGTCGTTAGATTGTTACTCTACCTACCTACCTATCAAATGCCTGACACTGAAGTGCTCCTTATTTGGACTATATTTAATAAATAATATGTATGTAAATTTAAAAATCATACCATGCCAATACATCGGAATAGAATACTACAACCGAATACCATGTCTCAAAATGTTGATTCAAATAGAACAGACCTTGCAATGTGAAAACCAAAATAATAAATGATGTCAAAATTCTCCTTTAAGGGGGATGACATATGAACAAATTCTCGACTCAAAATTGGGGTATTTCTTATTCAGTTAAGGTCTGATTTAAGACTGTTTGTGGTCTAGTGTTATTTGTATATTACTTTAAATAAGTTTGTAATGTGTGTCAGTACTCATTTCGGAGAATTTTTGAATAATCCCATTATTATAGACTATATTTTAAATAAACAAAACTAAAAACACTTCTTGTGAAATCCACAAATCTACCAACTTAAATGAGCACACACAAATTTTTTCTGATTTTTAGGCATACAAATTTTTTTCATTTGTACCCAATTTTGATAAAGCTTTTATAGCACACGTATGTATATATTAATGGTATATACATATAATTATAAACAACATGTGTAGCATTAACATTGACAGAAGAACTACTATTATAACTGTAATCGAGAACAATACAGTTACCGCACTCTGCAATTCTCAATCATAAAGAATTTGAATATGAACTAATGTGATTCATATTTTTGATTAATAAGCCCAAATCAAATTTTTGTGGGAGTTTCTGAATAACTTCCGCTCAATTTTTGTTCTCTTATATTGTTAAATATTTCTGCAAAAGTATCACTTATCGGTTCTAATGAGTAATAATTAAAAATTACTATATTTTATTGCAGCTAAATGAAATATCGCTAAATCCAACGTTTTTTTTTAATATTGGTGTAGTGGGTGTCCCCTTGTATGTATGTATAGTATATGTAGTATGTTTTAACACACTGTAGAGAGGGAAGAGAAAAAATAGCCTTGCGCTCAATATAAAAACGAAGGAGTAAAATTTGTTTCAATTAACCAATGTTTGATATGAACAAAATAATTTGAAACTACAAGGGACCAAAAATACTTGATCATGGAGATAGTTGACTTAGAAGCTACTGTTCTCCAAAAGCATTAAAATTTTATTTTTAATTAATTTTCGAAATGTGATTAAAATATACATATTTTTAAGAATTGATTTTGCCCACAAAATCAGAAAATTCAAAATAACTCCATTTTCGAAAATAACAAAAAAAAACTTATCCATTTTACATAAATTGATATTTTAGCACCCTTTAAGGAAAATAATACTTTGTATGTACACAATTGCTCCCTGGTTTAAGGTCTTTATTCATAGAATGCACCGAATTTTGTAACTTCAGTCAGTTATTCTGAATAAAGCATCAGCCACCATTTAATTGATCTTAGCTACTGGGGAAACCAAATTATTTTTTACATTAAGTAGTCCATCCTTTTTACAGAACTCCTTCGATGAAAATAAGTTTACCAACAATATTTGGAAAATGTGGTGGCTTTATAGCACATTCCATTCAAATGCAAAAGGCTTTGGCGAGTCATCAAACAAGTATGGCGTCTCGCATTATCCTTGGTGAACACTACACCTAATCTATTGTTCAATGCTGGCCTCTTCTGTTTATGTGCGTGCGTGACTCAATTTGTCCAGCTTATCACAATACACTTTGGAATTAAATGTAGTATTCGGGGACAAAAGCTCAGATCCCTTTGAAATTCCACCAAACAGACAACATAAGATTTTCTGCTTTATCCATATCCTTAACCTTATCCTTTTTATACTACGAACTCTTGCGCTTTACATTCATGTAAATAACTCAGTTTTCGTCGCCTGTAACAATGCGCTTCGAAAATGAATCACTTCTTTGACGTTTGATAAGCAAATCACAGTCATTAATGCGATGACACAAACTTGGTTTTGTAAAGCATGAGCAACTCATATATCGAGCTTCGAAATTAATCCAGATGTTTCATGTACTTTTGAATGGTTGCGTTAAACAAGTTTAATGCTTCGTAAATCTCTCGAGTTGCTATTCGACAATTTGCATCGACCAACTAAACTAGCTGATTTTATACACACGGCTTCAAGAGTCCTTCCAAGACGTTTTATGTACTTGTTCGAGATCTAAATTGCTACACGCAATTTTTGCAAACGAATTTTGGGTATTGTCGTTTGATTATCACATCTTCTTTGCAGACATCACACAAGTTTTCGCCTTGGCTTGAACCACATTTTTACCCATTTGATGGAAAAATAAAAAAAAAAGCGGAAAAATGCTATTTTCGATCTTCCAGCTTCTAGGGCACTAAACAAAAGCTATTCCAAAACATTTAAGAAATTATTTTACTAACAATCCTTACCAGCTGTTCAAATATTTGACAGTAAAATGGTTAAGTATAAAGTTGGCTGCGCATAAATGCAATAAGATCAGCTGCTGTTATCGAATCAAATTACCTAGTAAACAGCGCAATATTGTTTTGTAATGTTTTTCCTAAATAAACGTTTTAATTTTGAAAAAACAAAACGAATAATAGTTATCACAGTCTTCTTTTATTTGATAGGCTTAACAATTTTTTTTTTCTTGAACTGACATGATTTTATCGCTTTTCAGTTGCTTTTGATGAAAATAAACACTCTGAAACATACAAATTCAAAGTACCTATAAATTGTAATTTAAACTCCCAGTTAAATGATATTTAAAAAAATTAATTTGTTAAGTTGGTAGGACTGTCCCCAATTACTATGGGTCAAATATGAGCGCTATCTGTCAACCAGTTTGTTTATAGCAACTGCTTATGTCGGTACACCCCAGTTGTGCGTTGCGATTTTTTCAATGGATAAAAATATCGAATAAAGAATTTGTCTCAAATTTTGTATTTCTAACCAAATTTCGTGTTCGGAATCGTATGAAATGTTGGAAAATGCTTCCGGTCACATACAGTTTTATCAAAACCACAAGCCGAGTAGTATACAGCTTTCAAAGACGCTTGAGAGATCGTTGAAGACATACGAGGTGTATTCAAAAAATATCGCGAAAGTTTTGCTGACAGTTTTCTTCGATTGCAGGGGCGTGGAGCATCATGAGTTCTTGCCACAGGGAAGAACGGTCAATAAGGAATATTACATTATTACATTAAGGAAGAACAAAAATTGGCTTTTGCACCACGATAACGCCCCTGCTCACACATCGTTGCTTGTGCGCGACTTTTTGGCCAAAAAAAACCACTAATGATGCCGCAGCCACCGTATTCCCCAGATCCGGCCCCCTGTGACTTTTTCTTGTTCCCTAAACTGAAGAGGCCCATGAAAGGCCGACGTTACGCTTCTCTTGACGAAATAAAGACGGCATCGAAGGAGGAGCTGAAGAAGATAAAAATGATTTTTGAAGTGCTTTCGAAGATTGGGAAACTGTTGGCACAAGTAAAGTATTACACACTCATGGGGATTACTTTGAAGGGGACAAAATAGATATTCATGAATAAATAAATAATTTTTGAAAAAACACAAAATTTGCGATACTTTTTGAACACACCTCGTATAAAATTTCGTTCTGGACGACTGAAAAGGTAGATTTCAATTGATGAAAACATTAAAAGAGGATATGGCACTTGAAAATCGTCAGCCAAATGGTATAGAGAGATGGCAAGAGAGTTCGAGTCCGTCTTTGAAGGATTTTGGTGATATTTTGGGTATGAAACGCGTTCTTACTCAATTTGTCTTGGTAAAGTGAATTTTCTTCAAAAAAAAGAGTACCGTAAACAGATCTTTTTAGACATGCTCGATTCCGATTCCATATTCATGAAGAGCATTATAAATGCCGATAAGACACTGGTTTGAGTTTGATATGCAAACAAGTCAAAAATCATGGGGAAAGGAGGAAAAAAAAGGGAAAACCGAAAACCACGTGCCGGCCAAAACGTTTAGTCCTTTTTTTTTTTTTTTTTTTTTTTTTTTTTTTTTTTTTTTTTTTTTAAAAGGGTTTCA
>NW_026093614.1:0-4489 GCF_024586455.1 Bactrocera neohumeralis | reverse complement strand
CAGCCCATTAGCCTCCTTTTTAATAAAGGTAGTGCAATTTTTGGGAGATCACTATTAGCCCATGATTTTTTTTAATTTTATTTTTAATTTTAGATCGAACTGTTTTTAGGGAAATTTTCTAAAACCATTTTTCACAATACCCTTTGTGTTTTTTTGGGTTGTAATACTATAATTTTTTGAAGATTTTCCCCAATTAAAAATTTTTACAACTTTACTTGATTTGACTTTCCCCCAGGAAATTTGACTGACTGGTCCTCTTTCCCCCTTTTTCCCCTTCCATTCCTTACTTTTCGGGAAAAATATTAATATTATTTGGGGGTTTAAATTTATTTCCGCAGTTTTTCCCAGCGATTTGATACCGCCTTTTAAAAAAGCAATTATTTAAATATCATTTATTGTTGACTTGATGACGATATTAGCCCAGGGGCAGGATGAAGACGGCCCACTTACAGAGCCACGGGAAATTTCCTTTTTGATTCTGAAAAAGGGAAAACCCAAAAAACCCTTTTTTTAAATATTATAGTTTATTCTAATTGTTTTTTTTTTTTATAAAAATGTTGTTTAAAATTATTGAACGAGAGAAAAAAAATAAAAATAAAAATAAAAATGTTCGGTTTTTTTAAAAATTTATTTAATATAGGTTTTTTGACAATCTGAAAAGAATTGATTCCAAAAAGGAAAAAATTTAGAAATAAAAAAAAGGTTATGAAGGGGAAAATTTTTTCAGATCCAAAAGTTGATTTTTAATTTTAAATTAAATTTTAAATTATCACTAACGAATATTTTTCCAACATCGGATAATTTCCTTCGAAAATAAAAATTAAAGTCCAACGTCAACAAATTGATTGAAAATTACGGGGGTTTTTATCGGAAATAGCCCAAATTTTTGAAAGACCCGAAAAGAATACATGCCCCACCTTTTTTGCGATTTAAAGCGTTTTGAGAGCACGAAAACCCGTTTAGGCCCGATGTCTAAAGGATCCCCCCAAACTTTTAAAGCTGAAAAACCAAAACGCTGTGGTCAAAAATTTCGGCCTTGGATAGAAAACATTTTTTCCCGGAAAGGGCCCCCCCCATCGAGCGACTTTTTTAATTTACTATGCAGAAAATAATTGAGTTTAGATCTGAAGAGAAAATAAACGTTGGGTAGCGCTAGAGTTTTAATTGGCCCAAACCCCACCCATTATCCCTTTCCAGGCTGAAAAAAAGGGCAAATGGGTCTTCTTGTCCAATAACAGTCTCGACCCAAACGGGGCCTCGCCCGTTGATGGCCCGGGTTTTTTAAGGGGGAAATTTTATCAACAATGCGTTTATCGCGCCCCGAAATAAAAAATGCCCTGAAAAAGGGGTTTTTTTTCCCCTTTTTTTTTAACCACAGATAGAGAGAGAGAAAGAAAAATTAACCCCGATAAACTTGTACCCGAAACTACACCATGAGTTTCCATTAAGCCCTGACGGGGTGGGGGTTTTTCCCCTATACACATCAATACACACACCACCATACAAAACAAACCCCTAATTTCCATTAAACGTTTTCGCCAAAAAAACCACGCAATTTGCCCCCAACGCTGGCATTCCAATAGTGGATCACCCCGCAACATTTAAACGTCCATCGTCCAGTTTAACCCCATCCCATTTAACTCTAATGCCGAGAATCGAACTTCTAATTATAGCACCTACCATTTTCGTAAACAAAACAAAATCTGCCTCTGATGCAAATGCATTAGAGGTCCATGCCTTAAGAAAAAACCCAACCCAGACAAAATCTGAATAGGGTTTTCCCCCCAAACCCCAAGTCCTGAATGTACTATAACACCCAAAGTCCCAATTTTTCCCACCCCAAATTTACCCCTCCTCTAGAAACCTTTTGCCCAGATATCCCCCCCTTCCATATCTCCTTAAAAACCAGTATTCCCAGCAATGACAAATTAAGCCCTTTTAACCGTAGCACAAGAATCAGGGTTTAAAGCAAACATCCTTGAGACCTGGGCATACAGGCAAACAGGCGCACATAAACGCTGAATTGGGGGAGTTTTTTAGCCCAAGACTGTCGTGGTTTTTTCCCAAAGGGTTTATTAATAAATCAAAAAAGAGAGAAAAGTTCTCTCCACGAACAAAAACCAAACCCCTAGACCATCATCACCGTCCCTTTTAGGTTTAGAGGCAAAAGGTGAAAAACTGATCACCAACCAATTTGAGAGAAAGGTTTTGGTACCCCGGTCGAAATTGAGAGCTGTACGACAAATTTAAATGGTAAAATTTTGGAATTTAAAGATACTAAGGAGACGTGTCCGAATATCCACTTTGTTAAAAATAGGGGGCAATTGAATCTCCAAAAGAAAAAGGGGGAAGGGGAAAAAAAATTTAGATCGTTATCCCCAGAAAAGGGGAATAGTTCAATATATAGAAACATGGGGGAAATTTACTCAACCGATGATCCATGTTTCTGTTTTTTTTGCTTTTTTTAAGAAAATAGAAAAAGATTATGTGACGTAAAGATTTTAAAATGAGAAGAGGGTTTTTGTGGTCTTTCACACTCCCTAACTTTTACGCGTTTTTTTTTTTTTCAAAAAAAACCGGGAAGTAGTAAAAATACTAACTTTTTATAATGCTTGATTTTTTTCCATTTAACAAAATGGGGAAAACGTTTCCTTTAATTTATTTAATTTATTTTTCCATTTAAATAAAAAGGGTTTTATTTGAAATAAAACCAAAAATTTAAAAATAATAATTATATTTATTTTAACCTTACAAGCATTATTTTAAATTATTAAAATTTCAGTTTATTTAAATATTCCAAACCCCCATTTAAGTTTTTAACCTGCCTTAATGAACTTTTTCTATTCGTTTTTTTTTTTTCCCCTTATTAAAAAAACCTAAAACCTTATAAATATTTTTCCCAAATTTTTGTTAAAGTTTCCCCAAATTTCATTATGAAATGATTGATTACCCGTTGAACTATGGGGGAGCAATTACAGCCTTTGAAAAAAGGGGGTTTAGTGACCCAAAAAAGCAAAAATTTTTGTGAAAAATGTTTAAAACAAAACTCCAAAAATGAACCCACTTTTTTACTGATTTGTAGGCCCCCTTTTTTGTTGGGGGTTCTTGGGTTTTATCTGCTGCACCCAGGAAAAGCAAATGGGGAACCTGGGGCCCGGGGCCTGATTTTCCCACCGTACAGCCTTTTTAATTCGTGTCAAAGGGAAAATTAAAATTAATTAAAAATTAAAAATTTTACGCGGGTTTTAACCAACCGATATAGACGAAACGTCCGAAAGCCCCAGCGAGTGATCCGGTCAGGATTGTCCTGGACAGGGTTACGCAGAGCGGCTTCATCGGAGGAAAAAAATGGGGGAAAATTAAGGATACCTGTTCCTCATCCTAGCCATTGAATTCACAGAACTGACCCCCCCGGCAACTTTTAAAGTGCTATTGATTTTTTTCTTTTTAAAAATTTTATATTGTTAGATATTTCAAGTTTTTAAAAAAAAAAATTTATAATTAGGGGGATTTCGTAGGGATAAAGTAGAAAGGGGTTTTTAATTACCCCACTGTCTGATAGTGTCTGATATTAAATAACCCCACCCCTTTGTTTTCAAAATTTTTAAAAAGGGGGTTTATTTATCCTGAATGGATGTTAACCCCCCCGGGTTTTCATATGGTTTGAAAAATGTTAAACCCTATCTCTTCAAATTGTTTTTTTAGAAAACCCTTTTTTGAACTTTTTTTTTGGGGAAAAAAAAAAGGATTAAATTTTCCCCAAATCAGTTTATAAAAAAGAGGGAAAACCCCTTTAACCCCAAAATTTTTGATATACCTGTTTTTAGGGAGAAAGTTTGCTTTCCCTTTCCTTTTTTTTTATTAAAAAGTTTTTTTCCTTTTTTGTTAATAGAAAATCTTGGTTTTTTTTTTATACCCCAAGAGGGCATTAAGTTTCAAAAAGTAAAACCCTGAGGGACCCAAAAAGCTTTTAAAAAATTTTTTATCGTGAAGATCTTTTTGGTTCAAATACTGCCATTTACAGACGGGGAACTGGCCTGGGTTTTTGGGTTTCTTTTTAAAAATGTTTTTTTTCCCCGTAAAAAAACCGCTCATTTGCCAGGAAAGCTGTTTATTGAACGCATCGATAAAAAAAAGTTCTTGTGGGAAAAAAATTTTGTTTAACAAGATATTTTCACGAAATTTTTCCCAAAAGTTTCCCGGTTCCAAATGGGACCCGGGGAATTAAAAGGAAACCCAATTTTTAAAACTTAAACGGGTTTGGGGGAAATTATTTTTATTTTTTTTAAAAAAAATGTGGAAAAAATCAAAAATTAAAAATTTTATTTTGCCTGATATGACCCCCTTTTTTTCCTTAACTGGTCAAAAACGAAGGGGAAGCTCCTGAATGTGACTTGTTTTTTCCCCAATTACACAATTTTTTGAGTTTTCATCCGGAGACGGGTTTATTTTTTCCGGGCCCTTTCCCCCAAATTTCCCAGAAAAATCC
>NW_026093613.1:0-5016 GCF_024586455.1 Bactrocera neohumeralis | reverse complement strand
GTGAAAACAAAAGTTGATATGATGTTAGGATATAAAATTTAAAAAAGATATTTTTAAAAAATTCATTATAAAAAACAAAAACCCCCTCTTTCGTCCTTTTAAAACGAAATCGGGGATGCTTTTCCCCAAGCCGTCGGAAGTCAAATTTTTGAAACATGGTTAAACCCTTGTCATTTTTATGTTTTCCCTTGAGGGGAAAAATAGAGACCCTTCGGGTGGTAAAAATTTAAATGAGTGATTAAACACCAGGGAGATGATATCAGAAACCTGGTTGATTGGGGCAAATTTTTTGGTGGTTTTAATACTTTCCAAAAAGACAAATTATCCAATTTCAAATTTGACTGTCAAAGGACGGGGGGAAAGTCGCGGGCGAGATGTTTTTTGATGACGGGAAATTTTTCTTTTTTTCCCCTGTTCACGCCAGACCAGCAGAACTAAGGCGCGGGTTTAAGGCCGAATAAAATACACCCATACGCACAACTGTACACTTTATAAAAGAGGGACCTTTTTATTTGATCTGCAGCCCGAACATTTTCTCCAGAACGGGTTGGGAAGCCACGATGGGGGCCTTGTCTAAAACCCTTTTTGGGTATCGAACGGCCGGAGAGGCCCTTTCCCCGATTTGGGTTTCTGTTGCCCCGTCGTTTACAAGCCGATTAGTTTTGGGGGGAACCCAAAATTCAGACATCGCGGCAAAAGGCAGTCCTTTTCGTGATCAAAGCTTTTGTCGAGAAGAGGGGTGTGTGATTCCCCTTTTCCCGGTTTCTTTTCCAAATTTTGAGCATGGTGAAATCTTTTTGGTTGTTGTTTTTCCGGGTCTGGCCATACTGAAAAGGTCCAATTTTTTTTTACGGTGGGCAATCTTTCCCAAACTCTGATAGAAACTTATTCGATTTTGGGGGGCTAATCCCACTATTGGGAGGGTTTTGGGGTACCCCTTATGGATTGGGGATAGCACACTTAAATAATGTTGGGGATGCTTTGTCCACCATTTTCAAAGAAGCGATGTCTCCCCACATTCTTCCCCGGGGTTTTAATAGCTCCGGGCCCGGGAATCCCTCGGCCCCCCCCCTTTTTTGTTCTTCAGGGGGTAATTGCTTTTGAACTTTTCTTCATGGCGGGGAACGTCTGCCCATCGCATGATTGGGGGAACGGGTTCGCCTTTTTGGGGGTTATTTCTATTCAGCAGGCTGGAAATGGTTTCCAATTTTGATGCTCTGGGGATCTTTTAAGATCACCTTTGGGGGTTCTAAAGAGTATGCCCCTTTAAACCCTTTTGTAAGCCCCCAAACTAGTTTTGACATTCCCTTCGGGCCCCTTTTCTTCCCCTTTGGGGCCCCTTTTTTTTCTGTCCATACCTGCTTCCTCTCAACTCTCGGACCTTTCCCATCCGCCGTGTTGGGTCCGACGAATTGCGGGTAGGAGCCTGTTTTCTCTCCCGCCAGGGACCCTCATTATTTTTTTCCAAAACAAAAAATTTGTGTCACGGTGTACTTATTAAACCCCTCTGAAACCGCCGACCATTTAACCGTGCAGGTGGAGAATGGGAAACATCTTTTTCATCCCCCAAATTTTAAAAGGGTGTTAACTTTCCCAAAATAAAAAAATTTTCTAAAATCGGGAAGTTTTTGGTTGTTGAAGTTTTTGGGCCCCCTTATAATTTTTGAAGACGCGATTCCCTCCCAAAAACCATTTCAAAGATTTATTTAACTTAGATTTTCAAACGGCCGATTCAACGTTTTTGGAAAATAAAAAACAGAAAAAAATTTTTTTCAAAAGGGGGGTTTTAAAAATCAGCACTAACCTCGAAAACTAGCGATTCCCGCAAACGGGTAAAACGATAAACTTCGGAAATCGTTGAAAGGGGAAATCGAAAAATCGTTTTTTAAAATCAAAGACCCATTAATTCCAAGACTAATCAGTTTTTGACTTAAAAAAATATCGAGGGCGAAAACCCGGGATAAAAAATGGTTGATTTGTTCGTAAAAATTTTTGAAAAAATTTACCCCGAAATCCAAAAGGGGTTAAGATGGAAACGAAATTACAATTGTAAGATAAATTTTATTCATAGTTCATAATTTCAAGTTCCTTTAAATTTGGTAGGGATGAGGACGATGGTCTCTGTCCCCCTATACATTTTTCCCCCATTTTTTTTTTTTTTTTGAATCGGAGCACTGTTATATATTTTTTAATTTTTTTTTGCAACTCTTATTTTAATTTTGTCATATAAATTTATCCTTCTTTTCCGGCAAAATTATTTAATTCCAATTTATTAATCTGACGAAGTTTTAACCCCCAGTTTTTTAAGGATATATAAATAAACATTTTGAAAACCCCCAACAACGGCCAACATGTATATATTGTTCAATATTTTAAAGGGAAACAAAACGAAAAGTGGGGGTGATTAAAAAATATACCGTTGAAATTCAAAAAACCAGATGCATGTGCAACATAAAACAACAACGTCTATGGCCAAGGCTGAAACAATGAAAAATTTTTTTTGGGATGAATCCCTATGGACAAAATTCGTTAGGATTTGATAGGCATTAAGGAAAAAAACAATGATAAACTATTTCGGGGCTTTGTTTTTTCGGGGATTTTAGAAAACATTTCCGTTTTTCCAAGTTCCCTGTGATGAAATTAAAGCGCTTAAAATCGTTTTGGGGTAATTTGAAAAGTACAATGACGGTGAACAAGCGCGTTTAAATGTTCGGATCCATCCGCCGAAATTTTTTAACCGTTTGATATTGGTGAGGGAAAGTTGATGTCGAAAATACTGATGCACAAATTAAGGGGTTGCACAATCATCGACCAAAATATTCCCATCGATCAATATTTCCCGACGTCCCAAAAGAAAAACGGGGCTACAGAAAAAGCGTTTTGGGAGCTAAAAGGGGGAAGGGAATTTAAAAAAATTTACAGTTGTTGCCGGGGGCGGTGTCTTTAAAAACTATCGACATTTGCGATACCAACGAGACGTGAATATCAATTTACTTTTTAAACATTGTTTGCAGGGAGCCACCACACTTTTCAATTATTGATCTCCGATTATTCTGCTTCGCAATTTAAACCCCCCACGGCTTTTAATGGCACCGGGTTGTCATTAAATTAATGAAAAAGCTTGGATCATTGAATGGCAAGTTTCAAAGGGGAAAAAGTGTTGCGCCACAATCCCACGATTTACAGATGTGCCAATTAATTCGCCTAATTCCCCATTGATTGGTTCGCATGACGTCAATAAGTTCAAGGGCCCGACATTGTCTTTTTGGCTTGGATTTGGAACACCGCTTTTCCCACGGACAACTATATGTGGAGCTCCTAAAACCCTCCGGTTTTTTTTTTTTGGGGGGCAACAAAAATATTGTACATTCTATTGCACTGAGAGATTTTTTTTTAATTGCCATAATTGATGGAAAATAGAAAAATTATTTTGATATTTAGAAAGCTATCAAAAATTGTAATTTAAAATATATTCACTTTAATAAGGATTAATTTAGTAATTAAAAACATCTTTTTATTTATAATGTTTGAATAAGAACCCCCGCACAATTAGTAGATAGTTATTTTATTGAACAAAAATGCCTGAAATAAAAAGGCAAACAACGTTTGGGGGGTCAAAATTACCTATATTATTCATTTTTTTTAAGTTCAATTTAAATTATAAAATGTTACAGTTCTAAAATAATGGATGAAAGTCCCCTCACGCGGTACCCGGGGAAGAAAGGGCCCTCAAAGCTTTTTACAACCCTAGACTTTCTTTTTGGACGAACTGGTTTTAGAATAGGAAACTTATCTGGATCTGTTAGAACCCTGGGCGGTGGGGCTCTGGCACCGGGTTGAGGGGTGCACCTGCAGAAAGGGCTGGGGGCAAGGGAAACGCCCCGCCCTTTTAAAAAACCCTGGCACCCAGAGACGTTCCCCCGCCGTCGTTGTTGGGTTGAGGTGTGGAGGACCCTTTTACGCTGGTGGGCTCTGAACGTTTGCCTCATAAGGCAGAAACCCCTCTGGCCACCCCGGCCTTGGGACCAAAAAGGGACCCCTTTCCGGGGGACTATAGGGTCTGGGGGGACTTTTGATGGACCCCCAACAAATACGGGAGAAGATGACGAATGAAGGGGGCGTGAAACGCACCCAGATCGCCCCAGGCGGGGTTCACCCCGGGCAGAAACCGTCCCAGGCAGCAAAGAACTGACCTGGTGGAGTCTCCACAAGGGGAGGATGGGGCGGGGGGGCGCCAACCTTTGCGAGATCGCAAAAATTGGGGGGACGGGCACTCCCAGAGGAGGAAAAGTAGCGGCGGCTATTTTCTTCGGTCTTCCTGGAAGCCGGCCACCCCCAAAATTTGTTAAAGGCCGGTTGTCACCACGAAACATGGTGGGGGAAAGATCTCATCTTATATAAAAAGGCAGTCTCCTTTTTGGGGGGGTTTGGGAAGGGGGGGGAGACTGGAGGCCGGGAAAAGTGGTCTTCCTCTCCTGCTGGTTTTGGCGCCGCCAACCATCCCCTGCAAGGAATGAGGGAAAACCTCGGGGACTGCAACCCTCTCCCGCGCATGACTGGGGTCAAGGCTGGAGAGAACCAGAACCATATCGGTGGGGGATAATGCTTAACGCGGAGTCCCCTTTCCTCCCCGAAAACCAAGAGCCATCCTGTGTTTTGAAATGGGCCTAAAGGCCCCAACGGGTGCCAAAACTATGGAAACCCCAATGCGGGGGGAAGGCGCATGATGGTCAAATGACCGACGTGGTGAGTTCAAGCGGGTTTGATTGGCGACCGGCGCCCAGAAAGTCTGGTGGGAATTTTCTCCAACAACCCCCCATCACGCAAAGGGGCCTATACGCTTCGTCTGGAGCAAGGAAAACCGGGGTCCTGATCCAAAACCCTTCCGGGAACGGGAAAATCTGGGCGAGGAGAAAACCCGGGCCCCGGTGGGGATGGGGGGAAAAGAGCCTGGCGGCGAAACGAACAAGGTATTTATCTTACCTAATTTCAGCAAGCTGACGTAGCACAAAACAA
>NW_026093612.1:0-5256 GCF_024586455.1 Bactrocera neohumeralis | reverse complement strand
ATGTGGCGTACCAATGTTGCATACCAGGATGTGTGGGATGGTGTTGACGGGCAGAAGTGGGAAGGCTGATACCCATTTAGCCACCTATAAATAAAATTGGCAGAGTTTGGGTTGAAAAGTATAATTGGATGGAACGATGAGCTGTACGAGATATATGACGACATAGACATAGTTCAGCGAATTAAAAGACAGCGGCTACGCTGGCTAGGTCATGTTGTCCGAATGGACGGAAACACTCCAGCTCTGAAAGTATTCGAAGCAGTACCCGCCGGGGGAAGCAGAGGAAGAGGAAGACCTCCACTCCGTTGGAAGGACCAAGTGGAGAAGGACCTGACTTCGCTTGGAATATCCAATTGGCGCCACGTAGCGAAAAGAAGAAACGACTGGCGCGCTGTTGTTAACTCGGCCATAATCGCGTAAGCGGTGTCTACGCCAATTAAGAAGAAGACTTACCAATAACAGAAAACTATTCTCACTGAATTTCAATTATAACAATATCAAACACACTGGTAAATATTTGGGGTGCTTCAAAAGTTATGTCCCGATTCGAGCTGAATTTAAAATTGTGTTACATGGGAATTAGGCACGGTTGTGTTCCGATTTCGTCCATTTCCAAATTGTAACTTTGGAATATTAGAATTACTGAACCAAAGAACCGAATTCGCTTGAATTTGGTCGTGGAAGTGTGGAAACATACATATATTATGGAGGGTGCCACGCTCATTGGCCAATTTTGACAGCTACTATTGTAGCTTCCTGGATGTACAGTTGAATATCTCTGACGCATTTAGTTACTGATTTGTCTCACTTTAGGAGTTAAAGTCCGAATTCATTCGTTCAATTTTAAAACATCTTTAACCATAAATACCCCAACCGAACTCAATTTTTTCTACTAAACTACAGCCTTGAATGGCGATTGATGAACGTGTATAATTTAAATATTTAAATTTTACTCAAGTCATAGCTTTGACAGTCGGACAGTCAAACAGACAAACAGACATCCTGATTTCAACTCGTCTCTTCATCCTGATTAATTAAATATATACGCACAAGCCTATACCTAACTAAGTTTAATGTTATACAAAACTTTTATATTCTGTAACAATATGTTGAAAGAATATATTTACTATAGCTGAAATAAACAAACGATAAACGCGTGCTTTTACATACATACAGGGTCCGGCACTCGAAGTGTAACCAACTTCAGACCGTTCGCGCAGCTGTCGCACTGGAATCAGCTGTTCATAAATTTGCTGAATGACTTTTCGGAGTATTGTTCACAAGTGTACAAAAGCGTTTTGCTAAAATTGACGGCAAAAAAATGATCAGCGATGGAATTCAAACGTAATAGTGTGATTGTTTTATATTTAGCTGGAAAATCTCAGCCAGCAATTGTTCGTGAGCTAAAACACCTTAATGTGAATAAAGCTTTTGTTTATAGCACCATCACTCGTTACAATGATACTGGTAGCATTGCAAAACGCCATGGAGGTGGTCATCAAAAGACTGCAACGTCACGTGAGATGGTTCGGAAAGTAAAGAAGCGACTTGAGCGAAATCCACGACGAAGTGCCAATCAAATGGCTAAAGAACTGAAAATATCCGACCGCAGCATCCGACGCATATTGAAAAATGAGCTCAAGGTCAAGCCTTAAAAGTTCCAAAAGGCCCATGATCTCACACCGAAGCAGCAACAAATAAGACTTGAGATAGCGAAGCAGTTGTGTTTTCTGACGAAAAAATTTTTCCAATTGAGCAATTCGTAAACTCTCAAAACGATAGGGTTTACCTGACCGACCGTTCATACGAGAATCTAAGTCATCGGTTGGCCACCAGGAGGCAGCACCCGCCACAAATAATGCTTTGGGCCGCTGTCACCGGAGATGGGCGCTCTCCAATTGTTTCATCGAGCCTGGCATCAAAGTAAATGTGACATATTATCGGGAAAGTATTCTGGAGGCTGCTTTGAAGCTGTGGACAAACAAACATTTCGGTCCCAAACCATGGACGTTTCAACAAGACAGGAATGGCTGAAAAACAACGTTCCGAACTTCATTACGACCACACAATGGCTCTCGAATTCACCAGATACAAATCCAATGGATTATTCTCTCTGCGCCATTTTGGAGAGCAAGGTCCAAGTAAAAAATACGCCAGTCTCGAGATGCTGAATAAAGCCATTGTCCGTGAGTGGGCTAAAAGACCGGCAAGTCACGTTCGGGCAGTTTGCGATTCGTTTTTTGACCGTCTCAAGGCCATAGTTAAGGCAAAAGGTGGTCATATCAAGCAAAAGTGAATTGATCCTAATTTTATGATTATTGTCACACATTTTGTACTTTAAAATAAATAAAAATAATTTTCCAAACCGAATTTATGGCTTTTTTAATTGGTTACACCTCGAGTGCCGGACCTTGTATATTTTAAATATGTTTAGCTTTATCAAAATAGTCATTGACTTTGTACATATTAAGATATTTCGCTTATTTCTGCAAGTTACAGGAGAATAAATATTGTGTGGCACCCGCACTTAACCCTTCCTTACTTGCTTTATTTATTATTAGGAAATTAAAAAATATTTAGTAATCTATTACACCATTCAAAATATTTTAAGTGGCAGACGTGCTTTGTTAATTATCTACCATTTATCTTTCAATATATGTATCTTAAAAAATGTGTAGTAGTAAGTTCTAATATCAGGGTTTGTTCTCATGATTTTAGAGAAACTACAGTACAGTCTAACTAGGTAGTATTAAATCGTGAATCGTGTGTGCCTAAAAAAAAAAAATAAAAATTCTTCTATCACTTGTTGTAAATTATTGAATATGGCTAGTTCCAGACATAGACAAGAATAAAAAAGGCTGCCCAAAAATTTTACATAAATCGGTCCAGTGGAACATGAGAAATCGTGGATATGGTTTTCAGAAAGACAATTTTGAGAAAAATTCGTTTAAAATATCAGTACCGGCCAGTTGGATTTTTTATTGATCAATTTGACTGCCGAGTCAGCAAAATATTGACTACTGACTGCGAAAATAATTTCAATTTTGAAAAATACTCTTGTGAACATTTTCTTGAAAATCGATATTTTATTTCTAGATTAGAATAGTCCTTTAAGCATTTGAGTAGAGTTACACCATTAGTCCACATACAACTGAAATAATCTATTTTTTAGTGATAATTTAAATAGAAAATCGATATTGATAAAGAAGAAGTGAAGAAAGAAAAAGTAGAAGAGACCAATCGGATATAATCATAATGAGTTACTAATTTGTAGACTATATTATTAACTGATTCAATTTCATATATAACGCGCTCAAACTATTTACGCTCCTTAAAACGAGGCACGAGGAAATAGGTGTTTTCGCATAGATGAAGGGAAGGGAGTTCTTTAGGGATATCTAAAGAAGATTAATAAATTAATGTGATCGGGCAACACACTGGTCTAAATCCATAATTCAAAATATGGCAAAATTGAGGTTATCTGCAAAAATAAAGTCCTTGTTAAAACTAAAGCGAGGTCAAAATATTATTTTTGCTACGATTGTTAAGGAAGGGGGTAGGCAGTGAAGTTATTATAAAAATAAGGAATAAAAAAATGTTGTCGAAAAAGTATTTTGTTTTATTTCTAATTGTTGACGAATAAAAATTTGACAACACTTTACTTTAGCTTTAGACTGATAGAAAGCAAAAACAAGGATAAGTAGGGGAATAATTTTACAATTACTCAAACTCAAAGATAGACACTTGTGTGCCGCCGCACCCCAGTTAATTGTGACTTTTTCCTATCACGTTCTTAAGGGCGAATCAAAAAAGCTCCCAAAACTTTTATATACATACATGTGATCTTGTATCTCTCACATATTTTCTGCTGTAATAAAACTATATCCTTCTTTCTCACACTTTCATTCAATTTGGGATAATTCAACAAAACTGCTCTCAGGAAAGCGTGACGGTGCATTCTACAATAGCCTAGTGGGTAAAACACTCGCTTGTCATTCCTTCAACCTAAAGTTCGAAACTCAAAAATATAAAATACTTTTTTTTATTAATTTTAATAATAAAATAATTTTATTTAAATTTACATTAAATTCATTTCCTTCATCTTTTGACATTTTTTTTAATAATATAAAAATTATTTATATAAATTCTTATATAGATACAAAAAATAATATATAAATATACTTCTATGCATTTTAACAATATATTGGATTACCATTTCCTTCCACAGTCAAATTGTTTCCTTGTTGTTTTGAGAAGCTTGCCTCTGGGTTGTAGCAACCAGAAATGTTGAATTTCTTCCGTTTAAATGTCAATTGTTCTACAATAACAAATGCGTAAAAATGAATTGAAAACAAAAATGACGATTTTACATGTACCTTTTACGGGAGTCGAAGAAGTTGTCGGGCATTCCTCCAAATAGGTGTCATCAAAAAGCGCTGGTGAATCCATCTGATTAAGAACAAAAAATTTGGCAGCATCAAAATTAATTTTAAATAACTTAACATAATATAATAAAATACGACCGTGCTGCAATAATTTACATCTTTTTCACAAATTTTCATAAATTTAGATGCACTAAGATTAAAAGCCTTTTTTTCCCGGCTCAAACATATATGCACTAAATGTATATTTTTTCATATTGAATTAGTATTTGTTTTACTCACCCTTTTTCCAAATATTGTCTTGAAGACACAAAATATTCACAAAAGTTAAAGAAACACAATTATAATATCCGTAGGTTTAAATATTTATTTTATTAAGAGTTCCGGGCTTTTCACTTTAGCGTGAACAGTTTGGGTTTTTTCAGGGTTTTGTTTTTTTCTGGGTTTTTTTTGTTTATTCCGAATTAAAAAATTGGTTTCCAGTTTTTTGAACAAGGGGGCAAAAATTGTGACAAAATTCCAATTTTTAAAATGCCCCCGGGGCCGAACCCGGAGACAAAGGCCCCCGCCCTCCCGGGGCCCAGACCCAAACGGAAAAGCAGAAGACCCCCCGGGGTTTTTTCCGGGAAAACCAATTTTCAAAAAAAAACATCCTAAAATTTACCCTTAAAAAATTAAGGTAAAAACCAAAAAAAAGGTTTACGTGTTTTTCCCCCATAAAGGATACTTTGCCAATTTGCAAAGAAAAACAAAAACTATATCCGGGGTCGACCAGACCCCCCCCAAAAAAAGAAAATTGGAAAAAATTCTTTTCAGAAAATTTCCCTTCCGGGGGGTGTGGGTATCACCCAAACTTCAGATAACCCGAAAGGTA
>NW_026093611.1:0-5833 GCF_024586455.1 Bactrocera neohumeralis | reverse complement strand
AAAATTTTAAATTGTAGAAACCTATTACCCTTCCCCTGGCCCAAGGGCCGGGCCTTGGCCCAATCCCTTTTAAAGGGTTTTTTTTATTTGTAAAACTTTCTTAAAATTAACGAACAAGTCCTGGGTTTTAAAAAACCTTTAATTTTATGGGGACAAACCCGGAAAGAAATGTTTTCCCACCAAATGTTGATTAAGGGGGTTTTTCCCCGAAATAAATTTTATTTGCCGGAAAAAAAAATTCCCAAAAGGTTGTAAAAAGTTACCAGCTTGGTTAGGACTTCCCAAAAATTGTAAAAAAAAAAACGATTTTTTTTTAAAAAAAAAGGAAATTTCTAAAAAAAAAAAAAAAATTAAAAATAAAAAAAAAATAAAAAAAAAAAAAAAAAATATAAATTTTTGGTGAAAAAAAATTTTAAAAAAGGAGAAAAGAATTAAATTTATTTTTTTTTAAACCCGAGGGTTACTAGAAAAGGGGAAAAATGCCCGGTTGAGGCCTGGAGCCCCATTTTTAAAAAAAAATCCCCCCAAATCCCAAAAAAGTTTTTCTGGAATGCCCTTTGACCCGGTTTTTACCCCAAACCCGGGGGCCCCTTCCCACCAAAAATTTTTGGCCCCTTAAACCCAATTTTGAGCCCAACAAATAAAGGGTTTCCTGGAAAGGAATTACCCAACAATAATTAAGGGTTTTGTTTTTTTTTTTTTTCCCGGTTCTTAGAACTTTCCCGCAAGTTCTTAGTAGAAAATTTTGAAGGAATAATATTTTTAAAAAACATTTAAAGAAAGTTTTACAAACAACAAGAATTTTTGGGAAATCCAAAAACCAAAAAATTTTTTTTAAACCCCATAATTTCTCCTTTTAAATTAAATTATTAAAAGGCTACCCATATTGCAGTTCAACTTTTTGGATCGTTTTAAAAAATAATACGTTTAAAGTTTTAAAAAAACATATAATATTACCTTTTTAAACTAGTTAAAATTTTTCACAAAATTTAAATTTTTATTAACCCGAGTTAAAAATTTAATGATTAAAACAATCTTTAATTAAAAACTTTTTAAAAATGGGGAAAATTTTAAAAAAATTTTGGAAAAAATTACAAAAAATTAAAACTTTTTTTTAAAGGGGAAGGGTAAAATTTTAAAATTCCCCCACAAAATTAAAACAAAAAAAACTATTCAGAAGACCCAAATTTATTTTAAAACCCAAAAAAAACCCAGAAGGCATAAAGCGGAAGAAAACCAAAAAAGATATGTTAGAACAAAAAAAAATTTTTGCCACAGTTTTTCCATATTTTGAAATGTTTTGGCATCAAAAAGTGATGTTCGGTAAAAACAAAGGGAAATTGGGGGGTTTAAATGAAAAGTTTTAATATTTTGGGTTTTATGGGAACCTTTCCCAAACATACAATTAAAGGTAGATTTTAATTCCCTTCAAACAAAGGGTTTTCCAATTTTAAGAAAAAAGGATACAAAACCCCCAGTTTTCCAAAAAATGGCCTTTTGGAATTTTTGAGAAGTTTTTCTTTTGAAAAAGGAAAAATTTTCCCAATTTTGGGAAATACATTTCTGGAGGTTTTCAATTGGGTTTGAGGGTTTTTTTTAGAAAAAGTATTTTTTAATAAACGCAGGGAAAGGAATCGCTTTATAAAGTAACCCTTGGATTAGTTGAAGCAATCAAAAGGGCGGGCCGAAAAAAGTAATTTTTTAAAACAAAAAAACCGAGTTTTCAGTTATTCCCCCCTTTGGGCAAAAAACCAAAACCCCAAAAAGTCAAAGAAAATTTTAAAATTATCCGTTTCCCCAAAAACGGAAAAGGAAATAAAAAAATTTTTGGGGGGTTTAAAGGGGGTTTTTGAAAATTTATTAAAAATTTTTTTCAAAGATAAAAAACCAAATTGCTTAAAGAAAGGGAAAAAAAAGTGAATAATTCAGAAAAAAGAATTTTTTGGGGTAGAAACTAATGGGTTATTTTTTAACAAAAGAGCCGATTTTGGGCGTACCCAAAATTTAAAAGTTATTTACGTTAACAAAGACGCCTCTAATGTAGCATTGGGAGCAGGGGAACCCAAAAAGGGAAATCCGATCTGTTTCGCCACCCGTACACTTAATGAACATGAGTTGAATTATTCGGAACAGAAAAAGAGCTTTTGGAAAAGGTTGGGGGGTTTCGGTTTTAGACCGGGAAATTTTAGGAAAAAAACCCCTTTAAAAAATAGCGGGTCATCGCCTCTGGGAAGGTTACCCTAATTTAAAAGCAAAAATAAAGGTGGAAGATTATTGAATTTAATGATTTTGGGTATCGGGGTATCTGGTAAAGAAAAAAACATGTTTCTGATGCCAAAACCGCGTTAAAAATTAAAAAAGGTAATTTGAAGTAACGCTTCGAATGTAGCCACAGTCCATTCCGCGAAAAGACCCTTTAGAAAAAAAATTTTTGGGAAAACCATTGAACTATTCAAAAAACTTTAAAAACAAGGGTCTTTAAAAAAATTTAAAAAAAACATGCAAAAAAATTTTCTAACAAACTTATTTTTATAACTTTAGGAACTAACAACTAAATTTAAAGGAATAATTAAAACTTATTTATTAAACAAAAAAACAACAATACTTATGAAGATTTTACAACAATTTCAAAAATTTATAAAAGACTGATCACTTCAAACCCCTTTTTAAAAATTTACCCAACCAAGGGAAGGGAAATTTGGAAAAAAATTGAAGGGAATTTGGCCTTCAAATTTAAAGAATAGAAATTTTACCCCCAAAGGACTGCATCAGGGGAAACTTAAAGGGGCAAATTGCTTCAAGCAAAAATATTACTTCACCCTAATTTCGTTAAGGGGATAACTAAAATAATTAATGAATGGAAAAGAAAAATTGAAAAAAACCCATTTCCCCAACAAAATTTATGTTACCCCCCGGTATGAGACTGAGAAAAGTTTGAGAGACTTTTTTTAAAAGGGGATGAAAATTATTTAACATGATTGGGTTTGTTTTCTAAATTTTTGCAGCTGAAAAAAGTTCGTTTAAATTGGGTTTGAAACTAAAAAGGGGCCAATAAAGATTTTTTTTTTTTAGGGGCCTCCGAAAACATTAAAAATAGACCCGGACCAAGATTAACAAAAAAGACAAAGTGGGGGTCAACAATTTAAATAGGTTAAATCACAAGTGGGAAAAATGGTAAGGGGACATTGAGCGGTTTCATAAAACGTGAAAAAAAAATTGAGAATTATTTGGCCCCTTTGGGGGTAAAGAGGGTTTAAAAAACCTTCAAAATTTAACGATTTAACCCACAATCATTTATTTCTATTCCCCTCACGTGGGAAACCCATAACATATTTTTTAATTTTTTAAAACCCAAAAAAAAATCCCCAATTAATTAAAAAAACGAAGAAAAAATAAATAAATCAAAACCCACAAGAAAAAAAAATAGATAAATTTTTTTAGCGCCGAAGCCTCTAGGGAAAAAATTTGATAAAAAGAACCCCCCTTTTAAAAGAGGACTTTTTCAAAACCCAGTCTGATGGGGAACATGTAAAAAAGTTTAAAAAAAAAAAAGTAAGAAAAAACAAAAAAATTTAAAAGAAGAAAAAAAATGTCTAACTGATTTTTTTGGGTTTTCAATTTATTTTTTGTTTTCAAATAAAAACTTTAAAAAAAAAAAAAACAAAAAACCAAAAAAGGGTTTAAAGCATTTACTAATTTTTTAAGCATTCTATGAACCCTTTTTAACATTTTTTAATTTTTCTTATTTTGTAAATAATAAAAAAAAAACTGCAATGAGGAAAACAAAAAATTTTAAGATGGAGGGGTGACATTTTCCTTCCCCACCAAACAATAAATTAATTTAATACGCCTTATACGTCTTTTTACGTTAGGGAAATGGAAAATCGAGGAAAACCTTTTGGGGGAAAGTGGGTAAAACAAGGGTTAGTTTAAATCATTAAGCAAAAAATTGAAATGTGACGTATTAATTTATTGGATTGAATATTTAAAATTTTTTAATAAAAATTAAAATTTAAAACCCAATTAATTTTTATTAAAACACTTATATATTTATATATTAGTATAATTAAAAGATAAGATAGTTGAAATTGGGTGTTTGGGGCCCGCCCATCCGCCTTGGGACCCAAAACCGGAAAAAGGGTTTAAAGGGAGCGGGCCCACATTTAGCTAAGGATTTATATCCGGAATAAAAACCCCAAAACCGGGCCACCCGGGCGGGGAGAATTGACCCCCTTGTTTTTTAAAATTTAATTTTTCCCCCCAAAAAAGTCAAATTCCCCAATAAGGTTTAAGTCCCCTTTTTAACTGAAATGGGATGAGGGGGTTTTTTTTGCCGGAAAATAATTCGTAAAACCGGAGATAGGGTTTTAAAAAATTTGGGGGGGAAATTTTTTTTGATAAAAAAAAAGCATTTTGGTAATTAAAAAAAATTGGGATTTTGGTCATATCAATTCATAAATATATGGTTTTTCGTATTTGATCAAACCTTCAACGTTTTTTTTTATATTTATAGTAAATTTTAAAACCCCCCAATATTTTTTAAATTTTGTTTCAAATTTTTTTTTTTTTCCCCAAGAGATTTTTTTTTCATCAATGAAAAATTTTTTCGGGTTTCTTAAAAAATTTTGGAAAAGAAATTTTTCAAATTTTCCCCTTGAAGAAATTTTCCCTTCCCCCAAGGGAGTTCCCAGCCAAAAACAAATGGGTATTTTTGGAAAGGGTGAAAGGCCAGGGTTTAAAAAGGGGATCCCAAACCCTTTCCAGCCAAGCCTCCCATTTTTTGGAGCTCAAAAAGGTTGGGTCTAGGTTGCCCGGGTGGAAGAGGGTCCTTTCCTTGGATCTATTTGTTACCCTTTCGTTTCCCCAAAAATGATTCGTTTTCTTTTAGTTTCGGCAAAAAACCCAGATGTTATTGGGGTCCATTAAATTTTTCAAAAAAATTCATGGTACCAAATTTTTGAGTTTTTTTGAGCCAGTTTTTTTTAAAGGGTTCGTAACCTTTGAGGGAATTTTAAATTTTTGGGTTTCAGGTTTGTTTATGGTTTTTGGCTGTTTCCTTTCTTCATAATTTTGGGTTTTTTTTTCAACGATGGGTTTTGCCCGGGAGCGGGAGCTTTTTTTTAAATCAAAATTTTTAACTAAGAAGGAGGAACCATTGTTTTTTTCCTAATGAACTAAAAGGTTTTTATCGTCCCGTAAAATTTCAAAAATTTTTTGGGTTTTAGTTGGAAATTTTTCCCTTTTTTCCAACAACAAAGGAACAAACCCTTTAAAGGAAATTAAGGGTTTTTTCGTCTATTAAATTTGAAATTAGCCTCTTTGGTTGGGTTTTGGGGGAATATATTAATTTCATTTGACCGTTTTTGGATAAAGTCACAGAAAAAAAAACCAAGACGTTATGACGTTAAAAAAATTTTAAATGTTAAATGAAATTGAGGTATTTCCACCCGGATTTTTAAAAAAGGATTTTAAACCCTTTGGGGTTTTTTAATTTGGGGGAACGAAATTTTTAAAATTCAAAGCTTTAAAATTTTGATGAAAAAAATATAAAATGTTTGGTTAAAAACCAAAATTTTAACCCTTTTTTCCCTTTTTTTTAAAAGGGGTTTAAATTATAATTTGGAATAACCAAAAAAAGGGATAATCAATAAAATCAAATAAGGTAAATTTTATATCGATTTTTATTGCTGGAAAAATTTTTTAACTCCCCACAGGGGAAATTAAAAAAAAACCCCCTTTAATTTAAAACCCGAGGAATGGGGGGAAAAAAATTGTTATATGGAAAAATCGGTTAAAAATTTACCCTTTTTAAAAAACGTAAAGGGTACTTAAG
>NW_026093610.1:0-4751 GCF_024586455.1 Bactrocera neohumeralis | reverse complement strand
CATAAGTATGTATCTGTTAATATAACCATATTCGTAAACAAAGGGAAATTAGCGCATAATTACATTGAAAAAATAAAAAACGCCTAACACCGAAACGAGCGAGTAAATAGAACAAACGAGTGGCTTCTCTCGTTCCATTTACCTACTATTTTTCAGTTGATTTGTAGTTTTGCGAAACTGCCGACTTTTGATGACAGCAACTGCCTGTGATGACGTTACTTCATTTCAATAAATAACCTTTTGTAGTGTTCTCCGTCGTTGGGCTCCGGGGCGAACGGCGTTGAGTTGCGCGACTAATTGACGAATCGTCGTGCTCAGTGTCACTGTGACACCACATTACATGGTATGCAGTACATCACATCATGGCAGATAATTGCGCAATTTATCGCATATTATATTTGCATTTATTAGAGCGACCTTGAGAAATGCATTTCAATTAGCGTTTAAATACATACATATCTACATACATATATATGTATACATAGGTTATATTTATACTGTTAAATTTGTCGCAATGTGCTAATATTTGTAAATTCTCATTGAATTTTTCTGTAGAATCACGCTAAGCTTCCCCTCATCATAAACAAACATACATACATATAGTACATTAGAATAGGCGTGACAAGGTTTGGCAGGTTACATGAGTTTTCAGGTTTCAAAAAATCAGGTTTTTTTTTATTGTCTTTTAAATTCTACAACCCTCTAGAATATTAATCTAAATTTTCCAAGTTAATCCGAGTAATAGTTTCGGAGATACAGCCTTGAGAACAAGTGCGATCGGGGCTAGCTAGTCTAAGTGTGTCGTTTTTTCGATAACAACTATTTAAAAAAAAAAATCTCACAAAATTTTCATTTTTTTTTTTTTCTGATAAAAATCAAATCTTCAGTTTTTCCTTCGTCCAAGTTCTAAGTTAAGGTTTTAACTAATGGTGGAGCTATTAATGACAGCGCGCTTAAATTTACAAATAACAAATCATTCCATTGTTTACAAGCGTACAAAAACATTTTAGTCTGTGTCGTGTGAAAAAAAAGTTATACGTGATGGAATTTAAACGTAATAGTGTGATTGCTTTATATTTGGCTGGAAAATCACAAGCAGCAATTGTTCGTCAGCTAAAACATCTCGAAGTGAACAAAATGTTTGTGTATCGCACTATAAATCGTTACAATGATACTGGCAGCATCGCAAAACGCCATGGAGGTGGTCATAAGAAAACAGCAACATCACCTGAGATGATTCGAAAAGTGAAGGCTCGACTTGAACGAAATCCACGTCGAAGTGGCAATCAAATGGCTAAAGAGCTGAAAATTTCGCAAAGTTCAATGCAACGACTGTTGAAAAATGAGCTAAAGGTCAAGCCTTACAAGTTCCAAAAAGGACACAATCTTACACCGCAGCAAAAAAAAGTTAGACTCGAAAGAGCGAAGGAGTTGTTACACTTGCACGAACGTGGCGAATTTCCGAACATTGTGTTTTCTGATGAGAAGAATTTCCCTATTGAGCAATTCATAAACTCTCAAAATGACCGTGTTTACTTGACCGAACGCACGTACGAGAATTTAAGCCTACGAATGGCCACCTGAAGTAATTTCCCATCGCAAGTGATGGTATGGGCTGCCGTGACCGCTGATGGGCGCTCTCCAGTCGTTTTCATCGAGCCTGGTGTCAAAGTAAATGCGACTTATTATCGTGAAAATATTTTGGAAGGTGCTTTAGAGCCGTGGGCACGTAAACACTTCGGCCGGAAAGAATGGACGTTCCAACAAGACTCGGCGCCGTCACATAAAGCGAGAATTAACCAAGAGTGGTTAAAAATCATGTTCCACGCTTCATTTCGTCGACACAATGGCTTTCGAATTCACCAGACGCAAATCCGATGGACTTTTCCATCTGGTCCATTTTAGAGAGCAAGGTGCGGACTAAAAAATACACCAGTATGGATGCGCTCAAGAAAGCGATTGTACGTGAATGGGGCAAAATACCACAAGCTCACATTCGTGCAGCATGCAACTCGTTTTTGACCGTTTGAGGGCCATAGTCAAGGCAAAAGGTGGCCATATCGAGCTAAAGTGAATGGATTCTAAATTTTTGATTATTTTCATACATTTTTGTCATTGGAATCAATAAAAATATTATCAAACTAAAAAATTATAGTCGTTTGAATAGACTTTCCCACAAGAACTACCCGTGACCAAGTTAAATCAAGCCAATTTACTTCTTCTGAGAAAGACTCTAGTCAAAAAGGACGGTTGGTTGTTTTTCAGTCATTTAGTTCAAATTTGAGTGATGTTACTTTACTTCTTCTGATAAGGACGGTGTCAAAAAAATGTCAAAAAAGTATTGCGGTATTTTTATTGATTTTTTTTTTAATTGAAAATGAAATGAATTTTTGATGACCCATGCTCAGCTCTTGACCGATGCTACGGCTGCTACTATGCCGGTCTCTTTCGACCAATTCAGCGATTTTATCGCAATTTTCCAAAGACAGGCCTTCTGGAGCATGGCGCATCTTCGACCACCTCTACACCAGAACGAAAACGTTGAAACCATCGTTGTGCGGGGGAAATGGAAACTGTATCGAGTCCATAAAGTGCACAAATTTTATTGGCGGCTTGAGATGCATTTTTGCCTTTATCGTAGTAGTACTGAAAATATGCCGTATTTTCTCTTCATTTTGCTCCATGTTTGCGACGCTATAACTCACGAACGACTTAACAGAAAACGTGTTAGTGTGTGTCGTGAAATGAGCTTTCAAAAGGTATAGGTATGACCCGATGCGACAAATAAAACTAGAACTACGCGCTTTCAGCGCCAATCAGAGAAAATACCGCAAAACTTTATTGACAACCTAATATGTTCGGAATCCTGAGACAACAAGATTATTATTCTAATCAAATGACCCCATAACCTGCCAAACCGCAATTTTATGTAATGCTTTGAATAAGTCTTTAAACTCGACATAACTTTTATACGAAAAAATTATTTAGGGGGTTACATGGTTATATTATTAAGTTCTATAATACCTCTACAATATAGTCCTACAATTTTCAAGTTGATCCGTGCAATAATTTCGAAGATGCAGCCTTGAAAACTTGTAGGCTCAGGAAGTAGCTAATCAAACGAGACAAAAAGACTTGGACGAAGGAGTTTTTCGATTATAACTATTTGAAAAAAACAAAAAAATACGTCGCTAAATTTTCACTGAAATTTTTTTTTTTTGTAAAAATGTCTGCCAAAATCCAATTTGCAGTTTTTTTCCTTCGTTCAGGTTCTAAGTTAAGGTTTTAACTATAAAGAGTATAAGGAGTTATCTTGCCAACGCGGGCATATTTCTTCAGGAGGTCACCGAAAATGGTGTCGCAATGGTCGACTTAAAACATTAATTAAAATTTCAGAATTTCCATGTTAATAGTGTATGCTTGTAGCAATAAAACTTCAAATAAAATAAAATAATTAATTTTAATATAAGAAAAAAATTGTTGAAAAAAGGTCTTGAAGTAATGTTTTGTGTAAGTCTTTAACCTCGACATAACTTCATAATGAAAAATTAATTAATTCTTTCAAAATTCTTTTTCGGTTTGATATTTCTGTCGACTATATTCTCAGTTTTCTGCATGGGCTAGCAACTTTCCATATCTTAACACAGTAGTACACATAATACATCCAGCTTGTCGACTTTATGAAGAAAGATTATTGGGAGCAACCCAATATTTATTTTTCAATGAAATACATATGGTTCTATTACACAGGTGAAATCGGTCAGCACAACAACCCAGGTAGAACGCAAGAGTTTTCTTGAAACAAAGTAAATCTGCTGCGTTTTGAAACGACCTTGAATAAATCTTGCAGTCCTTTCGCTTATTACAGGTCAGTAAAGTATTACTTAAACGGTGTTTATTGAGTATCAGCCCTCAGCAGTCTAACCAAACATTCGTCAAACAGTGCAACATGTATTGACACTATGTATGTATGTATGCACGAGCAACTCAAACCAACTGACATGTGCAGTGGGGGTGAACAAAGTAATTCATACTTGCATATGTACGAGCATGTGTTTACATTCACCTATTGACGTAAATATTTGAGCATTGAACAGCGGTGCAATTGATGCGCCATCACATCAATCGGTGTCGACTCCACACAAACACACAAATGTATTATATTTAACAAAGATACAAAAAGCGACAAGTAGCAATGGAAAGGCATAAACACATATTGAAACTGAGCGATGGATAGATACAGAAAAATGAACGACGAAGGCAGTAAGAACGACAAATGAGTTGCACGTGGCAGCTTCTCGGTGGAGTAGAAGAGGTAATGGATATTAAAATAATGGCCCATGGCCCACCCGCCGCTGCTAATAGTGTGGAGTTTGAATGAAAAATTCGAAGAGGAAGCCAAATAAGCGAAGAAAGCAGTAGAAACAGTAGAAAACAAACAGGTGAGATTAAAATGGGTTTGTATATACACACACACACCCACACCCATGCAACTATGTATATATTTGTTTGTGGGTACAAGCATGAACGCTATACATACTTATGTACATATAATTAGGTATGTTTATGGCGTAGTCAAGGCAATAAGTAAATTGTATGTAGGAATAAAAGAAATTTAAAAATAAAAATAAAAATAAAAAAGTAGAAATGTATAATATTAATACCAAATGAATAAAATATTATATACGCGTCTCTTTTTGCACCATTCTGTGCAGTAAATGTATGTGTGACTTTGCGTAAGAATTGGGGAA
>NW_026093609.1:0-5807 GCF_024586455.1 Bactrocera neohumeralis | reverse complement strand
AGATCATGGGCTCTCTCAGAAAGCGAAGAGAGGAGTTTCGGATCAATTTATCCATGACAATCATGCCGTCGCCGACGCAGTATGACCCGCATGAATGATAGACAAATTTGCCAAAATAGGAAAAATTTATTACCTAACGTACGTAGTCTTTTAACCTTCCTATACTCGCGTGTTGGTCTGTGAGACCGACGAAACACATTTTCGTAATTATTTTTATGCAGATAAATCCTACGAAGTTGAGTTCCTTGCTAGCTGCCGGATTTGTGGTTAACTTCGTTTTAGAGCACACCGCGTTCCGGCGAAACACACGTGTTGTAGCATTCATCACAAATCGGTCCACGACACCACCGGAGAATAGGTGTAACTTTTGTGTAAGTATTAATATAATTTATTTCATGCATTTGTATATTTTTACGGACTTTGATTACTTTATAAAGTATATATAGTAAAATATATGTATGTATGTTGCTCTATATTATATTTTGACCAATTTTATCATTCTTTTTTAGGTTTGAATTCATATCAAAATGGACGATGATCAAATCAGATTGTTGCTGGAAGAATTAGGTTCTAGCTCAACCTATGAATACAAAAATGACAGTGAGGTGGAAGATAACGTGGAGGTACAAGAAGAGACATACGATACCGAACAAGACGATGACAATGACGAGATATCGGAGGAAGAACATAATGAACGATCCCATGATTTTTACTTAGGAAAAGATGGACAGACAAGGTGGAATAAATCTCCTGCCTCAAACCCAACTAGGCGACGTGCTAGAAACATAGTTACTCAACTTCCAGGCGCTAGAGGAGAAGCTAGAAATTTGAAGGAACCAGGTGAGCTGTGGCGGCTTTTTTTCGGAGGGCACTATCAACCTGATAGTAAAGTACACTAATGAACAAATTAATCGCATGAAGCATAATTTCACAAGAGAGAGAGACTGCGCCGATACAGACAATATTGAAATTGAAGCTTTTTTACGCCTTTTACTGTTTGCTGGAGTCAGAAGGAACGCTCGTCTAAATGCCAAAGATTTTTTCAGAACTGACGGGTCATCCCCGGAGATATTTCGATTGACTATGGGATTATCCAGGTTCTTTCTATTGATGATTTGTCTCAGATTTGACAGTAAAGATACACGAGAAGAGAGAATAAAACTGGATAAACTGGCACCTATTAGAGAGTTGTTTGATATAGTTGTGGGAAAGTTCAAAAAATATTATAGCGTGTCTCAGTATGTTACAATTGATGAGAAGTTAGAAGCTTTTAGAGGACGTTGTAACTTTCGCCAGTACATTCCATCAAAACCCAACAAATATGGAATCAAAATTTATGCGTTGACAGATGCCAAAATGTTTTATACCCATACCATGGAATTTTACGTTGGGAAGCAACCAGACGGTCCAAACCAAGTTGATAACTCCGCTTTGGCTTTGGTTTTGCGACTGAGTGAAAATATTAACAATACTGGGCGTAATATCACATGTGATAACTTCTTTACTAGTATTCCACTGATAGATAAGCTTGAGTCTCAGCACAAATTGACAGTTATTGGGACGATTCGTAAAAACAAACGAGAATTGCCTAAACATTTCACAGAAATACGAGGAAGAGCCGAAAAAGCTAGTTTATTCGAGCACGGAGGCAATTGCAGTCTTGTATCCTATGTACCAAAAAAAGGCAAAAATGTCCTTCTGGTATCCAGCATGCACGATGATGCCCAGACCAATGAAGATACAGGTAAACCGGAAATTATAATGGACTACAATAGAACCAAAGGTGGAGCTGATAGCGTAGACAAAATGTGTGAGACTAACAACGTCACACATGCGACAAATAGATGGCCAATGGTGATATTTTACAGCTTAATGAATGTAGCGGGTATAAATACGTTTATAATATACCTGCAGAATAACCCTAACAAGAAAATTAGCCGTCGGGTCTTCCTCGAAGCCTTACCATACGATCTGATCAATCCGCAACTTAGACGACGGGCTTTCATTTCATATTTGCCGAGAAGCATAAGACTCAGGCTCACCGAAATATGCAAATTAGATGGACCCGAGTCTGCAGCAACATCTAACGATAATAAAGTAGGTCGTTGTGGATACTGCTCTTCAAAAAAAAAAAAACCGCTAGACACGTTGCAACTGTGGTACCTGCAAAAAATACTTTTGTTTGGAGCATGCTATAACCGTATGCCCTGATTGCTATGGCGAGGCTCAAAACTAAGTCAAACATAGATAAACATGTTCATTGATATGTTTGTTGTTATTAATAAGAAGTTTAATTTGTTTTTTAAAAGAAGTTCAGATTTTATTTTATTTTTTTTAGTATTTAAGAAAATAATCTCAAATTTTAAGACTGATTTGTGATAAACTATAAGTCGGTAAAATAATTAATAAAATAACTTTAAGCTATACTGTTTTGCTTCATTACATCCTAAACTTTAAAATAATAGTAATAGTTTATGTGTTTCTTGTTAAAAAAATATGTTGTAGGGGTACAAACCATCGGTCTGTGACACCGTGCGCGAGTATAGGTGTTACAAAAATTGGCGCGAGTATAGGAAGGTTAATTAAAATCAAATTATTTCTTTGACTTGCTATGACACAAGGGGGTCGCCAGAATATTTCAAACTGTAAAGGAGTCGCGATATCAGAAAGATTGAAAAACACTGCATTATGTAATTAGCTTTTAGAGATAGCGTTATTAATCAGCTTTAAGTTATCTGCAAGTTGGTAAATAAATTTGTGTATATCGATTAACTATTATCAATGAAATAAATCAATAACATGACAAGCAAACGGAAGCTCGATAACTAAATTTAGTTACTTTTACTTTAATTAAAGTTTTGACAACCAAGCACTAATTATTTAAAAGCCACAATAATTTTACTGTATTCTCTTCACTACAATATGAATTTAATTTACACTTCAGTCTAAGTAAGACGTGACTGGTTATCCTAACATCAAACATTTAAAAAATGAGAATAATAGAATATTTTATTGCAAACTATTTGTCTATTGATAGGATAGCTTACATCTCACTAAGGAATAACCTAAATTAATATTTTTATATTAAAATTGAAAATAAATTTAAGTTATGTGTACCTTATACGTTTAAATTTTTAGCATAGCGCCATCTGTTGAATACTTACTTAATGCAATCAATAATTAGCGCCGTCTGTTAGAATCTTTTGGAGCTAACGGTCAATTGTCCCTGCCAAATAATAGACAAAGAATTTGGAATAAAAAAAAATGCAATTGAAAATTGAGATGTAAGCTATATTATCAATAGACAAATCATTTGCAATAAAATATTCCATTATTCTCACTTTTTCAATTTTTGATGTTAAGATAACCTGACACGTGTTACTTAGACTGAAGTGTAAATTAAATTCATATTATAGTGAAGATAATTCCGTAAAATTGTTCTGGCTTTTAAATAATTAGTGCTTGATTGTTCAAAACTTTAATTAAAATATATTCATGTAAGTAGTATTATCACATTGTTACATATATTATATTATTGCATTAAATCGCAGTGTATTATATACTTATGTATGTATGTATCGGGTGATTTTTTAAGAGCTTGATAACTTTTTAAAAAAAAAAACGCATAAAATTTGCAAAATCTCATCGGTTCTTTATTTGAAACGTTAGATTGGTTCATGACATTTACTTT
The DNA here is from genome assembly GCF_024586455.1 of Bactrocera neohumeralis. Taxonomy (NCBI): domain Eukaryota; kingdom Metazoa; phylum Arthropoda; class Insecta; order Diptera; family Tephritidae; genus Bactrocera; species Bactrocera neohumeralis. The sequence goes on along the minus strand of NW_026093609.1, from coordinate 2,116 downwards.
TTGAAGATAATTTCATTTAAATGTTGACCGCGGCTGCGTCTTAGGTGGTCCATTCGGAAAGTCCAATTTTGGGCAACTTTTCGAGCATTTCGGCCGGAATAGCCCGAATTTCTTCGGAAATGTTGTCTTCCAAAGCTGGAATAGTTGCTGGCTTATTTCTGTAGACTTTAGACTTGACGTAGCCCCACAAAAAATAGTCTAAAGGCGTTAAATCGCATGATCTTGGTGGCCAACTTACGGGTCCATTTCTTGAGATGAATTGTTCTCCGAAGTTTTCCCTCAAAATGGCCATAGAATCGCGAGCTGTGTGGCATGTAGCGCCATCTTGTTGAAACCACATGTCAACCAAGTTCAGTTCTTCCATTTTTGGCAACAAAAAGTTTGTTAGCATCGAACGATAGCGATCGCCATTCACCGTAACGTTGCGTCCAACAGCATCTTTGAAAAAATACGGTCCAATGATTCCACCAGCGTACAAACCACACCAAACAGTGCATTTTCGGGATGCATGGGCAGTTCTTGAACGGCTTCTGGTTGCTCTTCACCCCAAATGCGGCAATTTTGCTTATTTACGTAGCCATTCAACCAGAAATGAGCCTCATCGCTGAACAAAATTTGTCGATAAAAAAGCGGATTTTCTGCCAACTTTTCTAGGGCCCATTCACTGAAAATTCGACGTTGTGGCAGATCGTTCGGCTTCAGTTCTTGCACGAGCTGTATTTTATACGGTTTTACACCAAGATCTTTGCGTAAAATCTTCCATGTGGTCGAATAACACAAACCCGGCGACGAAATCGACATTTCACGGTCTTCAGCCACACTCTCAGAAACAGACGCAATATTCTCTTCTGTACGCACTGTACGCATTCGTGTGGTTGGTTTAATGTCCAATAAAGTAAACTGAGTGCGAAACTTGGTCACAATCGCATTAATTGTTTGCTCACTTGGTCGATTATGTAGACCATAAATCGGACGTAAAGCGCGAAACACATTTCGAACCGAACACTGATTTTGGTAATAAAATTCAATGATTTGCAAGCGTTGCTCGTTAGTAAGTCTATTCATGATGAAATGTCAAAGCATACTGAGCATCTTTCTCTTTGACACCATGTCTGAAATCCCACGTGATCTGTCAAATACTAATGCATGAAAATCCTAACCTCAAAAAAATCACCCGATATTTTGATGATAAAGGTGCTAAGGTTCCAGGATATAAGTAACTAAATTTAGTTATCGAGCTTCCGTTTGCTTCTCATGTTATTAATTTATTTTAATGTCTACCATTGAAGAAAATGTCAGTTCACACAAGTATGAAGTGGCGAATGGCACTAATAATTTAAGGGCTTCCCTTGCCAGCTCTGGATATTCGTGTATTCTTTTCATCCAAAATACGTCGACACTTTGCGAATAAAATTCCATTTTAAGCATGCCATCAGTAGCTAATTCTAGAAGATATTCTTTCATTTTTGTGTTGACATCAGCCATTTCTATTGATTTGTCAAAAAAAGGGTTTAAAATCAATCTACGCCCATTGTCAGCATCAGAGTGCAAGTCTGGAAAGTATGGCAAAAGTTTCTCTTGTAAATTATGCAAGCTTTGTATCATGCAAGGAATATGAACCGATACTGCAAAACTGTGGTCTCATGCATTATCTTCAACAATCTTCTGAACACACGGAAAAGACTCAAACATTTTGTTTTGCAGAGAGGTCGACTACAAACGAAGTTTGCGTGAAATGCTTTTACTTTATCTTTAGCTGTTAAAATATTTTCTTCTCTTCCTTGAAGGTTCTTGTTCAAATTGTTAAGGTGGCTAAAAAGATCTGCCAAAAATGATCTTTAAAAATAATTTCAAGAGCCAAATAGGGTCAGAAAAACGGTAAGCATATTCTGATTTTGCATCTTGTAAGAACATTAACAATTCAGCTCTCAGTTCCAGAACTTTTGTCAATACCTTTCCTTTTGATAGCCACCTGACCTCTGTGTGATAAAGGAGATTTTGATGAAGCGAGCCCATATCTTCACAAACGATTCTGAATAGCCGGGTTTGCAAAGCTTTACCTTTGATAGAACTCACAATTTTTATTACCTCCTTGAGCACGTCATTTAAATCAGAA
>NW_026093608.1:0-3291 GCF_024586455.1 Bactrocera neohumeralis | reverse complement strand
ATTCAATATCGATTAAGTTAAATGTGTATACATTAAGAAAATCGACTTTATACCTTAATATAAGAATGTCGAATTCTTCCAAATGCACTGCCGTTATGGCTTTATGTCAACTTCGGTAAGATGAGGAAGGTTAATTAACTTAAATATGGTAAATTAATGATTTAAGGCAATTCAATATCGACTGCTAAATGTGTATATGCAAGAAAATCGACTTTGTGCCTGAAAATAAGAATTTCGAATTCTTCCAAATGTACTGCCGTTATGGCTTTATATCAACTTCAGTAAGATGAAGAAGGTAAATTAACTTAAATGATGTTAAATTAATGATTTAAGGCAATTCAATATAAACTGCTAAATGTGTATATACAAGAAAATCGACTTTATACCTGAATATAAGATTGTCGAATTCTCCCAAATGCACTGCCGTTATGGTTTTATGTCAACTTCGGTAAGATGAAGAAGGTAAATTAACTTAAATATGTTAAACGAATGATTTAAGGCAATTCAGTATCGACTTCTAAATGTTTATATACAAGAAAATCGACTTTATACCTGAATATAAGATTGTCGAATTTTCACAAATGCACTGCCGTTATGGCTTTATGTCAACTTCCAGTAAGATGAAGAAAGTTAATTAACTTAAATATGTTAAATTAATGGTTTAAGGCAATTCAATATCGACTGCTAAATGTGTATATACAAGAAAATCGACTTTATAACTGAATATAAGAGTGTCGAATTTTTACAAATGCACAGCCGTTATGACTTTATGTCAACTTCGGCAAGATGAAGTAAGTTAACTAACTTAAACATGTTAAATTAATGATTTAAGGCAATTCAATATTGACTGCTAAATGTGTATATACAAAAAATCGACTTTATACCTTAATATAAGATTGTGGAATTCTTCCATATTCACTGCCGTTATGGCTTTATGTCCACTTCAGTAAGATGAAGAAGGCAAATTAACTTAAATATGTTAAACTAATGATTTGAAGCAACTCAATATCGATTGCTAAATGTGTATATACAAGAAACAAGAAAGTCGACTTTATACCTGAATATAAGATTGTCGAATTTTTCCAAATGCACTGCCGTTATGGCTTTATGTCAACTTCAGTAAGATGAGGAAGGTCAATTAACTTAAACATGTTAAATTAATGATTTAAGGCAATTCAATATTGACTGCTAAATGTGTATATACAAGAAAATCGACTTTATACCTGAATATAAGATTGTCGAATTTTCACAAATGCACTGCCGTTATGGCTTTATGTCAACTTCGGTAAGATGAAGAAAGTTAATTAACTTAAATATATTAAATTAATGATTTAGAGCAACTCAATATCGACTGCTTAATGTGTACATACAAGAAAATCGACTTTATACCTGAATATAAGATTGTCGAATGCTTCCAAATGCACTGCCGTTAGGGCTTTATGTCACCTTCAGTAAGATGAAGAAGTTAAATAGACTTAAAGATGTTAAATTAATGATTTAAAGCAACTCAATATCGACTGGTAAATGTGTATATACAAGAAATCGACTTTATACCTGAATATAAGATATGTCGAATTTTTCAAATAAATATGGTAAATTAATGATTTAAGGCAATTCAATATCGATTGCTAAATGTGTATACACAAGAAAATCGACTTTATACCTGAAAATAAGAATGTCGAATTCTTCCAAATGCACTGCCGTTATGGCTTTATGTCAACTTCAGTAAGATGAGGAAGGTTAATTAACTTAAATATGGTAAATTAATGATTTAAGGCAATTCAATATCGACTGCTAAATGTGTATATACAAGAAAATCGACTTTATGCCTGAAAATAAGAATTTCGAATTCTTCCAAATGCACTGCCGTTATGGCTTTATGTCAACTTGGGTAAGATGAAGAAAGTTAATTAACTTAAATATGTTAAATTAATGATTTAACGCAATTCAATATCGACTGCTAAATGTGTATATACAAGAAAATCGACTTTATACCTGAATATAAGAATGTCGAATTCTGCACTGCCGTTATGGCTTTATGTCAACTTCAGTAAGATGAGGAAGGTTAATTAACTTAAATATGGTAAATTAATGATTTAAGGCAATTCAATATCGACTGCTAAATGTGTATACACAAGAACATCGACTTTATACCTGAATATAAGAATGTCGAATTCTTTCAAATGCACTGCCGTTATGGCTTTATGTCAACTTCAGTAAGATGAGGAAGGTTAATTAACGTAAATATGTTAAATTAATGATTTAAGGCAATTCCATATCGACTGCTAAGTGTGTATATACAAGAAAATCGACTTTATGCCTGAAAATAAGAATTTCGAATTCTTCCAAATGCACTGCCATTATGACATAATGTTAACTTAAGTAAGATGAAGAAAGTTAATTAACTTAAATATGTTAAATTAATGATTTAAACTGCCGTTATGGCTTTATGTCAACTTCAGTAAGATGAGGAAGGTTAATTAACTTAAATATGTTAAATTAATGATTTAAAACAATTCAATATCGACTGCTAAATGTGTATATACAAGAAAAGCGACTTTATACCTGAATATAAGAATATTGAATTCTACCAAATGCTCTGCCGTTATGGCTTTATGTCAACTTCAGTAAGATGAAGAAGGTAAATTAACTTAAAGATGTTAAATTAATGATTTAAAACAATTCAATATCGATTGCTAAATGTGTATATACAATAAAATCGACTTTATACCTGAATATAAGATTGTCGAATTCTTCCAAATGCACTGCCGTTATGGCTTTATGTCAACTTCAGTAAGATGAAGAAGTTTAATTAACTTAAGTATGTTAAACTAATGATTTAAGCAACTCAATATCGACTGCTAAATGTGTATATACAAGAAAATCGACTTTATACCTGAATATAAGATTGTCCAATTCTTCCAAATGCACTGTTATGGCTCAACTTCAGTAAGATGAAGAAGGTTTAATTAACTTAAAATATATTAAACTGCCAATATCGACTGTTGCCAAATATCGACTTTATGAATATAAGAATGTCATTTCTTCCAAATGCACTGCCGTTATGGCTTTATGTCAACTTCGAAAGTTGGGAATTTAATTAAATGTGTTAAATTAATGATTTAAAGCATCTCAATATCGACTGCTAAATGTGTATATACAAGAAAATCGACTTTATACCTGAAAATAAGAAATGTCGAATTCTTCCAACTGCACTGCCGTTATGGCTTTATGTCAACTTCAGTAAGATGAAAAAGGTTAATTAACTTAAATATGGTAAATTAATGATTT
>NW_026093607.1:0-5910 GCF_024586455.1 Bactrocera neohumeralis | reverse complement strand
AAAACCCATTTGCCCAAAACACCGTAATTTTTTATAATTTTAAAAAATGAAAAAATAAAATGCCTTTGCTCGCTTGAGAAATTCAAATCACGTCTGGATAAAGCCTGGATCCAGATTGTTCCAATAAGATTTAGATGGTGGAATATTTTTCATTGAATTCAAATGGGTTTTGCAATTCATTAGGCAAATTCATTAGGCAAATATGTGCTTGCTATAGCATCTACTTACAATCCACTTAAAAATTTGATGTTTATAGCATCGTTTAGTACAAACTTCACATATCTCATCGCAAAACGGGTTAATTGCCTGCCTAAAGCTCGTTATACTGGCTTTACGTAACCTTCGGACCTCTTCATTTTGTTTCTGCATTTGCATCAAACGAGCCTCTCTGGCTTGCTTTGGTTCTAAGGCTCGGCTTTCCGCTGCATGCTGACGCATTTGCTGCAAACGATCCTTTCTGACTTCCTCTGGTTCTGAGGCTCGGCTTTCTGCTGCATGCTGACGAATTTCTCATATATAGCCTTCTTTTCTCCTTTATTTTCTCTAATTCGCTTAAGTGTTCTGACGATCTTTCCATTCTTTCACTGAGGTTTGTTGTTTTTTGTATAAACAATTCGTTAAATAAAATTAATTTATTGGTTTATAATGAAAAGATTTTAATCAAATATACTATACGACGCACAGACTTTTGTAATGTAAATATATTTCGCTTATAATTTTAAATTGCCACAACCGTACAGTTCAACTGTTTTGTTTCGTTTGATTGTATACCTAATATATTCCTGATATTTATTATATTTATGATGTTCCGCGGAACCAAAAAGTAACAGTGGTTAAACTTAAGGTTGTAATCCATTTCTATTGTTCCTTGACCAGCACTTATAATTCATGGTCGAATCTCGAAAAATGATGTCCATTTTTTTCAGGCAGAGGTTCAGTAGAGGCAGGTAGAATATTTTCTTTGTGTAAATATTTAAAATTTTTATGAATTCTTATTTTATATTGAAAGAATCTATTTTTCTTCTATGAGATTTACAATTTTGTGAAATATAAAAACAAGATAACTTAAACATATTCTCCCGCCATTAGATTCGATGACAATTTTTAAAGCTCACATCGACGTGACAACAAAGTTAAAAAGGAGTTTTCTACGAGTTGCTTCTCGGAGAGCATTTTGAAAACTAGTATCTGAATTTTTTTTTCTAAATTTCATATAAAAGTATTAAATTTTTTCTTGTAAAAGCTCATGTTTTTTGTATTATTTGATATTATTTCTTTTGATGGGTATACTTATAAACATAAGTATATCTATAAAAATATACTTTCAGTATGTAATATTACTCAAATGTCCAAAACTAGTTTTATATACTTAGATGTTATATTTGGTGAGTTTGCTTAAACTTCTACGTTTGGTTACCACTTAAAAAGTTGCATACATACATACATATATACATACATACATACATACATACACAAAATACATACAAAATACAAAGTTAACGCCAAATACGTTAACAGTGCCAAAGGCACCTCACTTCCGCTCCCAAACTTTCGCTGACGCAGCACACGCGCCGACGTTTGTCACACCAGACTTCATTTTCGCTCCTCCCTTTGCTGACGCACACACGCGCCGAGTTTGCTTGCAACACCCAGACTTCACTTCCGCTCCGAAGCTTTTGCTAGCCCAGCACATGCTCCAACGTTCTGGCGTCGATCAGAATGGAGTTCTAGGAATCCGATCACCAGGCAAGACAGGTGACCGGATCAGTTAAGGCTGTTTAAGCTTACATTTAAGTTTGATAATTGTATTATTTCAGTCCGTTTTTAGACTCGAATAAAGACGGCCAGAGTTCGTGCTCTGACCAAAATAAAAATAAATTTTTTGTCATTATTTGCGTAGGGAAATTAATCTGCCCGAGCAGGGACCGCTCGCGAAAAGGTTTACGCGGCCGGTTAAAGAGTCCTCTAAAAAAAGGACAATTAAAAATATAAAGTGCAAGTGCAATCTTGTGAAAAGTTGAAGTTACAAATTTCAGCATTTGCAATAGCTGAAAAATGAATGAAATTTTTTTACAAAGTTGAACTAACTCAAGCTAAATAAATAATATTTAGACAGAATTAAGCAGTTATTCAATCGCAATTATCGAAGCGCAGTGCAACAAAAAATTTAAACAAATAAACTATCGAGAGCACTTTGGGATCAACATCAGCTCATTAACATCGGCTATAACAAGCTCTTTTTTAGTCTAGCAGTTTGAGATCATTTGGAGCTAAATGTTGGCAAAAGTATGTTGGAGGTTCTAAACATCTGATTTGAGCTAATAGTTCGAGCTGATCTCCAATAAGCTTCCCTTGAACCTCTTAAATTTTTTACATAAATATGGACATCTTCTATTGCCTTTTAGATTAACAATTTTTTTGCCGCATGCAGATATAGTGCTTTTGATTCTATAATATTCAAAGAAGGATAAGGCATAAAATAGATAGTCGTTACGTTGAAATCTTGTGTCACTTCCCAAAATTCTATACTGAAAGTAGCCTAACGCTGTAATATTTACAGGCCTTTGTTCTTTGAACCCGTTTTTTCCATAAGGAACCAAAGGAAATCTGAGCAAGTTCTTCTACTTTCAGTTTAATGTCGATATTAACGATGTTGTCTTTAGTTTTGCGGTTAATTCGTTAAGGTTTCGTAGGAAACCTGTAGTTCAGCTTCCTCTACATTGTTGCAGTATTATTTCCAGTGGCGCCATCAGAGATGTCTGGGTGTGGAATTAAATGATTAGGTAGTTCATGATGAAGTAATCATTTCAGACACGACCATTGCTATCTCAATACTCTGCTGTATTTCCTGTCTCATCAGGCTCATCTGTTTCATATACAACATCAACGTAATCAAGAGTGATATCACCCAATTTTTGCTATGTTGTATTAAGCGTTTGGAGATCCCTCACAAACTCGTCTAAATTGTCGCATTCGATAATGCAGACTTTTCCATTGTTATCCTTTGCTCTAGATCCCTTTTGACCACAATAATGTGAGTTAGTGAAGTATTGACGTTATCATTAGCACATCACTCCGAATGATTATCCATCTGTTCATTATTATGCCGGCGCTGTGTTCCATGAAAAGATCTTCCAACCTTGACGAAGGGTGCGTCCGAGGTTTGTTTCATTATTCTTGTCGCTCGGCTTCCATATATGCTTGGTTCATCGGCAAAAGTGATCTGGAAACCGTTTGCCGGACTAAAAACATTCTTTTATTGCGTGGAAATTTCGCACCAGTAGGTATCCATTCTCTTCAATACGATAGGCCATTCGATTTCGCCCGTTTGAAATCTTATATTGCTGAGATTTGGTCACCCGTTTTCATATTCAGGTTGAGGGTGTTTGTAAAAACCCCTGTTGTGGTGCAAGAATACCATGTATTGAACGCCATCGCACAGCATTGTACACCTGCAAACCCCGATGTAATATGAGCTTGTTTCTTGAGCAGGGAAAACGCACATCTCGAAAATCACATATTCTTGTATAAGCATAGTGTTATTATAATTCATCATTGATTTATTTTATAACCTCCCAGTGGGGCTTTTTTCCTTAATAATATCCCCTTCATTCATTATAGTTTTGATCGATAGGACGTCTTTATAAAGGGGGTTGATAGACTAACCAATGTAGTCATCATATACCTTTTGCCAGATACGAAAAACTGTCCCTTACATTAATATTTTCCAAAATCATAATGACAACTATTCCAGCATTATTAGTGGGTTTTTGGAACATGTTCGGAAGTTTTCAGTAACTTGAAAACATCCTGAGTAAAAAATCTGCTTGAACTCGAAAACTATATTGCCCAAATACACCGCTTAATTTTATAATTTTAACAAATGGAATAATAAGTGGAAATCAGCCTTTGCTCGGCTTGATAATGGTCCAAATCACGTCTGGAATAAAGCCTGGATCTAGATTGTTCCAATAAGATTTAGATGGTGGAATATTTTTCATTGAATTCAAATGGGTTTTGCAATTCATTAGGCAAATTCATTAGGCAAATATGTGCTTGCTATAGCATCTACACTTACAATCCACTTAAAAATTTGATGTTTATAGCATCGTTTAGTACAAACTTCACATATCTCATCGCAAAACGGGTTAATTGCCTGCCTAAAGCTCGTTATACTGGCTTTACGTAACCTTCGGACCTCTTCATTTTGTTTCTGCATTTGCATCAAACGAGCCTCTCTGGCACTTTGAGCTGCTAAGGCAAACTTTCCGCTGCATGCTGACGCATTTGCTGCAAACGATCCTTTCTGACTTCCTCTGTTCGCACGAGGCTCGGCTTTCTGCACGCATGCTGACGAATTTCTCATATATAGCCTTCTTTTCTCCTTTATTTTCTCTAATTCGCTTAAGTGTTCTGACGATCTTTCCATTCTTTCACTGAGGTTTGTTGTTTTTTGTATAAACAATTCGTTAAATAAAATTAATTTATTGGTTTATAATGAAAAGATTTTAATCAAATATACTATACGACGCACAGACTTTTTGAAAATCTATGTAAATACATTTCGCTTATAATTTTAAATTGTCACAACCGTACACTTCGACTGTTTTTTTCGTTTGATTGTATACCTAATATATTCCTGATATTTATTATATTTATGATGTTCCGCGGGAACCAAAAAAGTAACGGTACAAACTTGGGTTAATCCATTTCTATTGTTCTTGACTAGCACTTATAATTCAAGTGGTCGACCCGGAAAATAGGTAAGCTCCATTTTTTCAGGTAGAGGGGTTCAAGTAAGGGGCAGGTAGAATATTTCTTTGTGTATTTAAAATTTTTATGAATTCTTATTTTATATTGAAAGAATCTATTTTTTCTTCTATGAGATTTACCAATTTTGTGAAATATAAACAAATATAACTTAAATCGTATTCTCCGCCATTAGATTCGGTGACAATTTTTAAAAAGCTCACATCGACGTGACAGCCAAAGTTAAAAAAAGAAGTTTTCTACTGCAGTTGCTTCTCGGAGGCATTTTGAAAACTAGTATCTGAATTTTTTTTTTTACTACAAAAATTTTATTATAAGTATTAATTTTTTTATTGCCTAAAAGTCACATGTTTTGTATTATTTGATATTATTTCTTCTGATGCGCGGTTATACTTATAAACATAAGTATATCTATATAAAGTATACTTTCAGTATGTACATATGCTACTCAAATGTCGCCAAAACTAGTTTTATATACTTAGATGTTGCATATTTTTGGTGAGCTGCTTAAACTTCTACGTTTCAGTACCACTTAAAAAAGTTGCATACATACATACATATATACATACATACATACATACACACACACATACATACATACATACATAAGTTAACGCCAAATACGTTAACAGTGCCAAAGGCACCTCACTTCCGCTCCCAAACTTTCGCTGACGCAGCACACGCGCCGACGTTTGCTTGCAACACCCAGACTTCACTTTCGCTCCCAAGCTTTCGCTGACGCAGCACACGCGCCGACGTTTGCTTGCAACACCCAGACTTCACTTCCGCTCCCAAACTTTTGCTAACGCAGCACACGCGCCAACGTTCTGGCAGCGATCAGAAGAGAGTTCTAGGAATCCGATCACCAGGCAAGACAGGTGACCGGATCAGTTAAGGCTAGTTTAAGCTTACATTTAAGTTTGATAATTGTAATTATTTCAGTCCGTTTTTAGACTCGAATAAAGACGGCCAGAGCTCGTGCTCTGGAAGCCAAAATAAAAATAAATTTTTTATTATTTCCCGCGTAGGGAAATTAACTGGCGCGCCCGAGCAGGGACCGCTCGCGAAAAAGTTTACGCGGCCGGTTAAAGAGTCCCCAAAAAGGACAATTAAAAAATAAAGGCGGCAACTGTAAAAATT
>NW_026093606.1:0-3606 GCF_024586455.1 Bactrocera neohumeralis | reverse complement strand
TGCCTTTATGGCTTTATGTCCACTTCAGTAAGATGAAGGAGGTAAATTGACTGAAATATGTTAAACTTATGATTTGAAGCAACTCAGTATCGATTGCTAAATGTGAATGTCCATATAATTAACTAAAATAAGTGAAGTAAATGATTTAGAGAAACTCAATATCAATTGCTAAGTGTGTATATACAAGAATATCGACTTTATACCTAAATATGAGATTGTGGAATTCTTCCAAATGCACTGCCGTACATACAAGAAAATCGACTTTATACCTCAATATGAGAATGTGGAATTCTTCCAAATGCACTGCCGTTATGGCTTTATGTCCACTTCAGTAAGATGAAGGAGGTAAATTAACTTAAATATGTTAAACTTATGATTTGAAGCAACTCAGTATCGATTCCTAAATGTGTATATACAAGAATATCGACTTTATACCTTAATATAAGATTGTGAAATTCTTCCAAATGCACTGCCGTTATGGCTTTATGTCCACTTCAGTAAGATGAAAAAGGTTCTTCCAATATGCACTTAAAATGAGACTTCCGTTATGGCTTTATGTCAAATTCAGTAAGATGAAGAAGGTTAATTAACTTAAATATGTTAAACTAATGATTGAATATCTCAATATCGCTTCCTAAATGTGTATATACAAGAAAATCGGCTTTCTACTTTAATATAAGATAGTGGAATTCTTCCAAATGTGTACTCAAGTATACAAGAAATTCGACTTTATACCTTAATATAAGACTGCGGAAATCTTCCAAATGCACTGCCGTTATGGCTTTATGTCCATTTCAGTAAGATGAAGAAGGTTAATTAACTTAAATATGTGAAGTAAATGATTTGAAGCAACTCAATATCGATTGCTAAATGTGTATTTACAAGAAAATCGACTTTATACCTCAATATGAGAATGTGGAATTCTTCCAAATGCACTGCCGTTTTGGATTTATGTCCACTTCAGTAAGATGAAAGAGGTAAATTAACTTAAATATCTTAAACTACTGATTTGGAACAACTCAATATCGATTGCTAAATGTGTATATACAAGAAATTCGACTTTATACCTTAATATAAAATTGTGGAATTCTTCCAAATGCACTGCCGTTATGGCTTTAAAATGACTTTATACCTTAATATAAGATTGTGGAATTCTTCCAAATGCACTGCCGTTTTAGCTTTATGTCCACTTCAGTAAGATGAAAAAGGTAAATTAACTTAAATATATTAAACTAATGATTTGAAGCAACTCAATATCGATTGCTAAATGTGTATTTACAAGAAAATCGACTTTATACCTTAATAAAAGATTGTGGAATTCTTCCAAATGCACTGCCGTTATGGCTTTATGTCCACTTCAGTAAGATGAAAAATGTTAGTTAACTTAAATAAGTGAAGTAAATGATTGGAAGAAACTCAATATCGATTGCTAAATGTGTATTTACAAGAAAATCGACTTTCTACCTTAATATAAGATTGTGGAATTCTTCTAAATGCACTGCCGTTATGGCTTTATATCCACTTCAGTAAGATGAAGAAGGTTAATTAACTTAAATATGTTAAACTAATGATTTGAGCAACTCAATATCGATTGCTAAATGTGTATATACAAGAAAATCGACTTTATACCTAATTATAAGATTGTGTAATTCTTCCAATTTCACTGCCGTTAAGGCTTTATATCCACTTCAGTAAGATGAAGAATGTTATTTAACTTAAGCATGTTGAATAAATGATTTGAAGCAACTCAATATCGATTGCTAAATGTGTATATACAAGAAAATCGACTTTATACCTTAATATAAGATTGTGGAATTCTTCCAAATGCACTGCCGTTATGGCTTTATGTCAACTTCAGTAAGATGAAGAATGTTAATTAACTTAAATATGTTAAATTAATGATTTGCAGCAACTCAATATCGATTGCTAAATGTGTATATACAAGAAAATCGACTTTCTACCTTAATATAAGATTGTGGAATTCTTCCAAATGCACTGCCGTTATGGCTTTATGTCAACTTCAGTAAGATGAAGAATGTTTGTTATCTTAAATATGTTAAATAAATGATTTGAAGCAACTCAATATCGATTGCTAAATGTGTATATACAAGAAAATCGACTTTATACCTTAATATAAGATTGTGGAATTCTTCCAAATGCACTGCCGTTATGGCTTTATGTCAACTTCAGTAAGATGAAGAATGTTAATTAACTTAAATAAGTGAAGTAAATGATTTGAAGCAACTCAGTATCGATTGCTAAATGTGTATATACAAGAAAATCGACTTTATACCTTAATATAAGATTGTGGAATTCTTCCAAATGCACTGCCGTTATGGCTTTATGTCCACTTCAGTAAGATGAAAAATGTTAATTAACTTAAATATGTTAAATTAATGATTTGCAGTAGCTCAATATCGATTGCTAAATGTGTATATAAAAGAAAATCGACTTTCTACCTGAATATAAGGTTGTGGAATTATTCCAAATGCACTGCCGTTATGGCTTCATGACAACTTCGGTAAGATGAAGAATGTTATTAACTAAAATAAGTGAAGTAAATGATTTGAAGCAACTCAGTGTCGATTGCTAAATGTGTATATATAAATAAGTAAATCGACTTTATACCTCAATATAAGATTGTGGAATTCTTCCCAATGCACCGCCGTTATGGCTTTATGTCCACTTCAGTAAGATGAAGAAGGTAAATTAACTTAAATATGTTAAACTAATGATTTGCAGCAACTCAATATCGAATGCTAAATGTGTAAATACATACAAGAAAATCGGTTTTATACCTTAATATAAGATTGTGGAATTCTTCCAAATGCACTGCCGTTATGGCTTTATGTCCACTTCAGTAAGATGAAGGAGGTAAATTAACTTAAATATATTAAATTGATGATTTGCAGCAACTCAATATCGATTGCTAAATGTGTATTTACAAGAAAATCGACTTTTTACCTTAATATAAGATTGTGGAATTCTTCCAAATGCACTGCCGTTATAGCTTTATGTCCACTTCAGTAAGATGAATAATGTTAATTAACTTAAATAAGTGAAGTTAATGATTTGGAGCAACTCAATATCGATTGCTAAATGTGTATTTACAAGAAAATCGACTTTCTACCTTAATATAAGATTGTGGAATTCTTCCAAATGCACTGCCTTTATGGCTTTATGTCCACTTCAGTAAGATGAAAAAGGTAAATTAACTTAAATAATTAAAGTAATGATTTGAGGCAACTCAATATCGATTGCTAAATGTGTATATACAAGAAAATCGACTTTATACCTTAATATAAGATTGTGGAATTCTTCCAAATGCACTGCCGTTATGGCTTTATGTCCACTTCAGTAAGATGAAGAAGGTAAATTAACTTAAATATGTTAAATTAATGATTTGCAGTAGCTCAATATCGATTGCTAAATGTGTATATAAAAGAAAATCGACTTTCTACCTGAATATAAGATTGTGGAATTATTCCAAATGCACTGCCGTTATGGCTTCATGACAACTTCGGTAAGATGAAGAATGTTATTAACTAAAATAAGTGAAGTAAATGATTTGAAGCAACTCAGTGTCGATTGCTAAATGTGTATAAA
>NW_026093605.1:0-4188 GCF_024586455.1 Bactrocera neohumeralis | reverse complement strand
TGTTTGTAGGGGGAAATTTGCAGGCAATCGATAAATCTCGAAAGTTTCGGGGTCATCAGCTTGGCTTCATATTGTTTTCTTGCGTTTATCTGTCGTGCTTTGCCAAATTTTTTTGTCGTTTTAGATTTTATTTTTGCATTGTTTCCAAAATTTTTGAGTTTTGTAGTCGGTGTGCTGTTTTGTTATTAAAAGTCTGTAAATGATTCATTTTTAAGATATGGTATGTATATATTCATGCTTTGAGATAAAGTAGTTCCACCAGAGATCCAGAGAACCTTATCTATGACCCCTTTCCCTATGGTCCGAGCCCGTCGATGGTAACCACCCATTCGCCACAGTTATTTACGAATTTACATTTAAATCTGAACGTCCGCAGCTGGTGCAATTTCACTTCCGACAGCACTTAGCAGCCCTTACAAGTATGTTATAATGGGGTAAGTACTAAAGCTACTTGATATTGTATGTACTTTCATATTTACATTTCTGTTTTTATATATACCGTTTTCATTGAACTCGTCCAAAATTACATGCATACAACTCTAAAAGTGTCGTCTAGTCGAGCTCGCGAATTTTATGTGCAAACCTAACCCCCAAAAAGCGTATCTTTCACTGCCTACCCTTCAAAATTGTCCACGCCATTCAATTCAAATTGTATGAAATATGTAATATTTATATATACTCGTATACAGGTACATACGGAAGTACATATACATATGTATTAGAGTGATTCAAAAAAAAAATTTTTTTTTTTCGTTTGGTACTCGGAAAAATACGTTCCTAGACACCTCTAAGAAAGCCTCTACAAACATGAGTTTTTAATTGTAACGGGAAGGTCCTCCTGCATACAGTTTTCTATTTTTTCTTATTATCAGATAGAAAAATTTATATCTCGCTTCCAACTACTTGAAAAAATATCTTGTTCCTTAGATTTAGTAGGAAATTGAATGCTCTGCAAAAAAGGTCTATTATGATTTTTTCGTAAACCCAAACGTTTAAAAGATATTAACAGTTAAAGTTTGATTATTTTTGGGAAAATTTTTTATTTCTTATGCATTTTATAACTCAATGAAAAAAAATTATTATGAATGATGAAACTCCCAGTTTTGTAGGAAATTTACTGCTCTATAAAAATGGTTCCTAGATTTTTCGATTAAGTTAAGCGTTTAGCGCTTGCAACATGGGCAATATTCTCTACTTGCGCTTGCTGTCAATCAAAAGCTTTTCACCCTCTTCGTGAGTGTATCTACATACATATGTATATGTGACGGCATATACATATGTACTTATGTATGTGCATTTGTGTATGTATATATTTTATTGTATTATGTGCCATTTTGATATCGGATGTGATATTTGTATCCATTTCTTGCATTACTTTTGTTCACATAGAAAAACACTCATTCCCACATCACATTCTTCATCAACGTCATCTGTGGCATCGTGTCATTCATCAATTGTGCTAAATGAATTTTATATATCTTTTGTCTTACAAGTGTGCGGGTGTATATAGTATATATGAATATGTACATACATATGTACATGCTTTTTCACTTTTGGTATTTTTTTCGTTGATCTGTTAGTCGCGCGTCATTTATTTTATCACATGTGTCACATTCGTACAAACAAAGTTGAGCGTACTGTAACTGCGGCGAATCTAAACTAGGCACTCTCTTCTCCTCTGATTGATTTTCACTCGACAATCCCCCCTTCTTTCATTTTCTTGATATCCATGGTGTTAAATAAAAATTAGGACTAATTGTGTTGTATTAGCCGAGCGTTGATTGACGTAAAGGTAAATTAAGTAAAAAGTGCTTTTTTAGATTTGGGACCGACAAAATTCTTGTCAGAGTTCAATCAAAGCTTTTAAAACGTCTTATTGAAATTTATTTCTGGGTTGTTATAACTCATGGAATCATCTAGTTGAACGTTGAATAATAAATTGGGCTTTTTTCTTTTATTCAATTCGCCAACTTCTAATGAATATATAAAATGTTTAGTGAATGTTAATGTATGGTAGGATGTTAATGAGGGTAATCTTGCATACAACAACATTACTCGAAAAATATAAAGTCGTACCTTTTCTTTCATTAAGTATTGTCAAACAGAGAGAATACTATTCGTCAATTCTTCATAAAAACTGAATATATAAAAAAAAAACAGAGTTAGTGAATGTTAATGTATGGTGTATGGATGTGCATCGCTGTCAAGTCCTATGTTTAATGGTTTTTGCAAAAGTCCAAAAATACATATTTTTCACTTTAAATGATCCTGGTAAGAAGTTATCCCGCCGACGCGGCCGCATCATTTTTCCTAGGGGTGACCGGAAATGGCGTCGCAATGGCGGAGTTTAAAATTTTTTTTTTCCAAAAATTCAGATTTTTTTCATTAATGGTACATATTTATTACAATAAAAAATTATAATAAAATCTTTAATTTTAACATGAGAAAAAAATTTTTGAAAAAAAACTAGTTTTTTTCCGAGGAAACCCATTTAACCCCTTAAGAATTATTTGAACACAAAAATTTTGTAGTAGTTTTTCTTGTAGACAGTGAAAGTATTATTTCAAGCTTTTGTATCAAACATTAAAGGAGGACTTTGCAATTAACGATATTTTATAGGGCTTTCTACAACAAATTTAATGGCTTCCAATAAAGTATCCAACTACTTGTAATAAGCTCGTAAGTAGGACAAATGCTTTGTGATTGCTTATCATATCGTGCAATTGTATAATTTTTATTGAAAAAATATATTAAAACTCTCAGCTGTTCGCCAACAAGATTTTTATCTATTATTGAATCAGTTATTGAAATTCCTTACATTGCTGCTCTCGACGAACTTGCTATCCTTCAGCTCAATGAAAATTCACAGCTTATATTTCACTTTCTTTGCAATTCAAAGCCAAATAAGGCATGAGAAAAAGATAAAAATAAGAAGAGGAAGAAAAAGGAAAAGCTTGATAGAAACACAACAATAACTAAAGCAATAATGCTTGGTGATTGGCAACAGTTACCGCTGCAAATACAATTGTCTGAGACATTTGCTGGAAATTCCAAGCCAACGTAGACTTGCAATGTGAAAGTGGTGTGGCAGGTATGGCTGTACATATACATATAGGTTTAAGGAGATCACTAATAAGTTGAATAAGAAATGTGAAGGAAGAGGAATAGATATTAAAAGCAGAGCAATCAAAAGCTACAAAAACAATAAAAAGCAATTGTTGTCAACTGTGCAGCGTTACAATTACGCTTAGATGCATCGTGTGCAACTGTCGCGTGAACGATTGAAGACGCTGACGACAGCCTGTCTCGCAGTTGTTGGTGCGCTGGGGATTAGTGCAGCCGCATTGGCGCTGCAGAAGCAACTTTGTCGGCTCATTTGGCAGCGGTGTTGGCATGCGCTGCCTATTGCGAGCACGTCAGTCGAGTTTTTCTAGATTTTAACACCGATATATGTGTATATGCAGCAATAGCATTATTTGGCAGCAGCTTCAAATTGCCTTTGCAACATCAGCAACGCCCGGCGTCTCTTGGGCTATGATCTCCGCTGCAATTGTTAGTTAATAATTCAGTCAGTATGCGGCATGGCGAAATGTGACTTACGCGTAATTGCAACAACACCAATTGAGGCACTTACTTTGTTGCCAAGAGGCAGCGCACGAAAATAAAAATACACTAACAACTACAAGTGAAACTGCGTTGGTGGCAGCACATGTCGTGGCATCATCTGCATTTTTCAACGCCAATTGTTCTGATTATAGCAGCGTCTTGTTGCTATTATTGTTGTCCAAGGTTGCAATGACTTTCATTCTACGATATTGCTTACAACGTAGGTGCCATATTCTGGTTGTTGTTGTTGTTTTTTATTGTCATTCGCCGTAGATTTATGGCGCGTGAAGCGTGTGTCTCGTGTTGCACGCTTGGAAATGCCTTGAAAATGTGTGACAAATGCTTTTCATAACACATTCACATGACTACTTATGTTATGTGTTGCATGCAACTAGCCTTGTTTGCACTCGGAACTATTCTTGCACCAGTCGGTGTGTGTCAGTAGCATCTCAGGTAACTCGAGCAACTCGAACGCTTTGTCTTTTTCATTTTCTCTTGCAACTTTTTCTTTCTTCGCATTCTCTAGCTGATCTATTGTCTTTCTTGTATATTTTTACATTTATCTGTGCACAATAAATGCTG
>NW_026093604.1:0-4926 GCF_024586455.1 Bactrocera neohumeralis | reverse complement strand
AAGCCATAAGTGTTTTTAAAAAAAGACATTTTTAATTGTAAAAGTGACCCAACACATTTAGCATGAAAAATTTCCAAACAATTTAATATTTGTTAAACTTTTTTTTTTCCCGGATTTGAAAAAAGCCAAAACGAGCAAAGAAAAATCTTATTTCGGAAAAATCGATTTCTTTATTACACTTTTGAAATCGATATTGATTGCTTAAATAAAATTTTCATTTGGTTAATAGCTTCTTCATCTTCCAGTTAAAAAAAACCCAAAAGGGAAATGCTTTTGGAAAAAAAAATTTTTGTTCAGGATAAATGATTTCCCGGGAAACATTTAATCGTTTTGAATTCCCTTAAATCATTTTTTACATATTTAAGTTTTTTTCCTTCACTTCCCGGTTGACAAAAACCCATTGCTTTGAAAATTGAATTCTTTGTTCGGGTAAAAAAGTCGTTTCATTACAATTTAAGAAATAATATTGGTTTTAAATTTTATTTAACATAAAATTAACAACCCCATTTTCCCGAAGTTGACATAAAGAAAAAGGGGGTTTTTAAAAAATTTTTGAAACCTTATTTAGGTAAAAAGCCGATTTTCGTATACACACTATTTTGGGTTCCCTTTCATTAATTTTTTTTTTAAAAAATTAACTTTTTCCACGAAGGACAAAACCCTAACGGCATTTTGAAAATCAAATTCTTATATTCAGGTATAAATCGATTTTTTTGATATACACTTTTAAGAAGGTTCCAACAATGCAGTTGGAAGAAATTAGCAATCTTATGTTCAGGTATAAAGTCGATTTTCTTGTGATTACACATTTAGCAATCGACATTGAGTTGCGTCAAATCATTAGTTTAACATACTTAAGTTAATTAAACTTCTTCATCTTACCGAAGTTGACATAAAGCCATAACGGCAGTGCATTTGGAAGAACTCGACATTCTTATATTCAGGTATAAAGTCGATGTTCTTGTATATACAAATTTAGCCGTCGATATTGTATTGCCTTAAATCATTAATTTAATATTGTTTATTCTGCGCCTTTCTTTCACCACTTACCTCGGCACTCAACACTTATCTAACCGGCAAATGTTTAATAAAATAGACACTCGATTTTGGGTTTCTATTACCGCGAAATATATTTCGGATGCGGAATAGATTAACGTACAAAGGTAGTAATTAAAAGATAAAAATGATGCTTCGACGGACCTTTGCTCGGTGCGAGATCGATGTAAAAAGGGGAGGTCGTCCTCTCGAGCGGTCGGTTTTGATTGTTGGGTAGTGTAGAGTTGTGGTGTGATGTCCGCATGTGTGGTGTATATACGTGTGTAGTAGTGGGTCTTCTTGTGGAATGTCTGCATGTGTGGTGTCTTCATATGTGGACCGCGTTAGTGTGGTGTGTTGTCGTGTGGTTGTTCAGTGTCGGGTGTTCAGAAGAGAGAGCTAACTCATCTAGCCAAATATATTTAAGTTAATTAACTTTCTTCATCTTACTAAAGTTGACATAAAGCCATAACGGCAGTGCATTTGTAAAAATTCGACAATCTTATATTCAGGTATAAAGTCAATGTTCTTGTATATACACAGTTAGCAGTCGATATTGAATTGCCTTAAATTATCAATTTAACATATTTAAGTTAACTAACTTTTTTATCTTACCGAAGTTGACATAAAGCCATAACGGCAGTATATTTCGAAGAACTCGACATTCTTATATTCAGGTATAAAATCGATTTTCTTGTATATACACATTTAGCAATCGATATTGAGTTACCTCAAATCAATAATTTAATATATTTAAGTTAATTTACGTTATTCATCTTACTGAAGTATACATAAAGCCATAGCGGCAGTGCATTTGTAAAAATTCGACATTCTTATGTTCAGGTATAAAGTCGACTTTCTTGTTATTACAAATTTAGCAATCGATATTGAGTTGCTTCAAATCATTAGTTTAACATACTTAAGTTAATTAAACTTCTTCATCTTACCGAAGTTGACATAAAGCCATAACGGCAGTGCATTTGGAAGAATTCGACATTTTTATATTCAAGTATAAAGTCGATTTTCTTGTATATACACATTTAGCAGTCGATATTGAATTGCCTTAAATCACTAATTTACCATATTTAAGTTAATTAGCTTTCTTCATCTTACCGGAGTTGACATTAAGCCATAACGGCAATGCAGTTGGAAGAAATCAGCAATCTTATGTTCAGGTATAAAGTCGACTTTCTTGTGATTACACATTTAGCAATCGATATTGAGTTGCTTCAAATCATTAGTTTAACATACTTGAGTTAATTAGACTTCTTCATCTTACCGAAGTTGACATAAAGCCATAACGGCAGTGCATTTGGAAGAATTCGACATTTTTATATTCAAGTATAAAGTCGATTTTCTTGTATATACACATTTAGCAGTCGATATTGAATTGCCTTAAATCACTAATTTACCATATTTAAGTTAATTAGCTTTCTTCATCTTACCGGAGTTGACATAAAGCCATAACGGCAATGCAGTTGGTAGAAATTAGCAATCTTATGTTCAGGTATAAAGTCGACTTTCTTGTGATTACACATTTAGCAATCGATATTGAGTTGCTTCAAATCATTAGTTTAACATACTTGAGTTAATTAGACTTCTTCATCTTACCGAAGTTGACATAAAGCCATAACGGTAGTGCATTTGGAATAATTCGACAATCTTATATTCAGGTATAAAGTCGATTTTCTTGTATATACACACTTAGCAGTCGATATTGAATTGCCTTAAATCATTAATTTAACATATTTAAGTTAATTAACTTTCTTCATCTTACCGAAGTTGACATAAAGCCATAACGGCAGTATATTTCGAAGAACTCGACATTCTTATATTCAGGTATAAAATCGATTTTCTTGTATATACACATTTAGCAATCGATATTGAGTTAAAATTTAAGGGAAGCGGTTGGAAAAATCAAATTTTTAAAAAAATAAAAAATGGGCTTTCCTTGGTTCACTTTTTAGCAAAAATTGGGGGTTCTTCCCCTCATTATTTTTAAAAATACTTTTAAATTAAGCCTTTAAAATCCCCCAAAGGGGTTGACATAAAGCCATAAAAACGGTCTTTTTAAAAAATTCAACATTTTTTATTAAATATCAAATCGTTTTTTATACCATTTAAATCGTTTAAATTTTGCCTTAAATCCAATTTCCCAAAATTTAAGTTAATTATTTCTTAAATTTTTAGGTTAAAACATTAAACCCAAACAAGGGGCATTTGGGGAAAAATCGCAATCATGCGGGTAAAAAGTCAATTTTCCTTGGTTCCCGTTTTTGAATCAATATTGGGTTGTTTAAAATCTTATTTTCTCCTTGGGGTTAAAATTTAAAACTTTTTCCCATTTTCCGGTTGGCAAAAACCATAACGGCCCATTTGGAAGAATTAAACTTTCCAATTTCGGGTTAATTCGTTTTTCTTTATTTTAACTTTGGGAATCGTTGATTACCAAATCCCTTTTAATATTTTTTTGGGTTTTTACCTTCATCTTCCCGGGGTTTGACATAAATATAACCCCGGGGCTTTTGGAAGAAAAAAACAGTATTTTGGGAATGTAAAGTCGATTTTTTTTGTATATCCCTTTTAAGCGATGTTGATTACCTTTAAATAAATTTTTTAAACCCCTTTTGGTTTTCTTTAAAAAAAATTTTGCCGGGAAAAGGTTGCCCAAAAAACCATAACCAGGTCTTTTTGGAAAACTCAACTTCTTATTTTCCCGGGTTTTAAAGTGTTTCTTTTTAAATTTTCCCAATTGTAATCGATTTTAAAGGTTTTTTAAATCTTTTGTTTAACATACTTAAAGTTAATTAAAACCTTTATTTTAAAGGGTTGACAAAGCCGGCACCGGTGCTTTGGAATAATTCAAATTTTTATTTTTCCAAATTATAAAGCCGTTTTTTTTATTAAATTGGGTCGATTTGGTTAAAAAAAAATCTTTTTCATTTAAGTTAATTAATTTTCTTCTCTTAAAAAATTTGAACCCATAAACGAGTGCATTTGTAAAAATTGGCCTATCTTATTTCCCCGGGGTTTAAGGTCGATTTTTGTATCTCATATTTACCCAGTGATTTGGGTTTTTGTTTTATATCTTTAAATTTTAACATTTTAAGTTAATTAAACCCTTTCCCTCATCTTACGGTTGACATAAAACCGAAACGGAATGCTTTTTGAAAAAATTCGACTTCTTATGTTGGGAGGTAAAAGCCCTTTTTCTTGTTTTCCTTTGAATCTTTATTAAAGTTGCTTAAAATAAATTATTTTTAACCCCCCATTAATTTTTTAATTTTTCATCTTTAAAGGTTGCCCCGGCCTAACGGCAGTGCTTTTGGGGAAAAAACTCGACATTCTTTATTCGGTTAAAACCCGTGTTCTTGATATACACTTTTTGAAAATCGATTTTGGAACCCCAAATCATTCTTTAAACATATCAAAGGTTTTTAATTTTTTTCCCATTTTAAAAAAAAGGGTTACAAAAAAGTCAAAACCCCGGGTGAAATTGGGAAGAATTACTTATTTCAGGTAAAGCCCCGATTTTTTGCTATACATTTGGGGGGTGATTTTGGGTTTTCCCAATATTTTTTAAACATACCCGGGTTTAAATTTTTTCTTCGTCTTTTAAATTGACATAAATTCTAACGGCCAGTGCTTTGGGGGAAAAAGAATTCAACTTTTTTTATTTCAGGTGAAAAGTGGGTTTTTTTCCCCAATTCACTTTTTGGATCGATTTTTTTTGCCAAATCATTTTTTCAATTTTAAAAATTTAAATTAAACCCATTTTCCGGGTTTCCCCATAAAAAAAACCAAAAATGTAGGTTGGGAAAAAGAAATAAAATTTTAATTTTCCGGGTATGAATAAATTTTTTGATTACATTTGAATAAATTTTTAAAATT
>NW_026093603.1:0-5623 GCF_024586455.1 Bactrocera neohumeralis | reverse complement strand
CATAGTGGTCTGATATCGACAGTTCCGACAAATGAGCAGCTTCTTGAAGAGAAAATTACGTTTACAAAATTTCAAAACGATATCTTAAAAATTGAGAGACTAGTTCGTATATATACAGACAGATGGACGGACCGACGGACGGACGGACAGACAGACGGACATGGCTAAATCGACTCAGCTCAACATACTGATCATTCATATATTATTTTATAGGGTCTCCGACGCTTCTTTCTGGGTGTTACAAACTTCGTGACAACCTTAATATACCCTGTTCAGGGTATATTTTTTTTATATGAAAGTCAATAATTAAATATTACCAAGTTTGCCTGCCATTGCAAAATTAAATATTTTACTATAAAAACCGAAGACAATTTGACCATAACGCTATTCACCACAAATAACACTGTTCTATAACCTTTAAAACAAAACTTGTTAGCTTTGAGGAAATCGGTTGAAGCTCAGTGCGTTCTTTAACTAATATCTTCCATGGAGTGGCTCTTTGTTCGATAGAGGACATACATTTTACATTTTTATTGCGGTCGACAGCAAAACAGGAGATTATAGAAGAAGATTATATACTTAGTAGATTTTTATTACAAATTTTCAACATTTTCAGTACTTATTTTCTTCTGTAAATTTGAAGAGATGAACGAAGTTAAATGTCAAAAATCTCAAAACGACACGACTAGCAAAAAAGCATAAAAATATTCAGTTGGAGTATTCGTGAATACAAATAATAGTTATATAACTACCATTGATTGAGAAATATACCTTCATAAAAAATGGTGGCTTAATTAACCATAATAAATGTGGATTTATGTGTATTTGTAATTATATCAGTGCTGCTTAGTACCGATGCCGCCTTCTCGATAAATATCCCGTATGTAGTAATATTTTATGTTTATGAGTTTATAATGTCCAATCGTCTTAGGTCATTTTAGTCTCATTTCTTCCAAAAGCTTTTGTAAAAATACAACATCTTTCACGGCATATGTATGTAAGAGCCATAATATATTCGTCTTCGGTGCTGCTTCACTGGTCCCTTGTCTCTCTTGTTTTCTTGACACAGCTTTTAATATCATATATGACGCATGATTGAAACCCTACTTTCTTTAGAATTTCAGTTAATCTTATACTTATTCTATTTTCGACTGGACTGCTTACGTCCATACAGAGCCTTTTTAGCTTCGAACAGAGATTGGAATACCGTTTACTAATAAACATCTCTGGCTGACGTATTTACAGGGTTTGTTTAAAAAGTAATAAGACTGAGTCAGTTATTCAAAAATTGGGGGTCACTTTCACACATGTCCAAATTTTCTTGGCTCCTCTCGTCGAAATTTCTGGTCGTCAGTGAGCACTTTTGGGACCATCTTCACGCACATCTTGCGCATGTTTAAGTGCTCCGTCACAATGCCATAAGCCACAGATTTTGACAAAGTTAACATCTTGGCAATTAAACGAATACTTAGTCGATGGTCTGAGTCCAAAACTTTCCGCACACGAGTCACATTGCCAGTATTTGTCGAAGTTGCAGGTCTCTCAATACGGTCTTCATCAGCCACCGAAACACACCACTTCATGCTAAAGCAACATCTGGGTAAGTCTGCACAGAATTTAATCGCATACCTCTGCACTAAAGAACACTGCATTTTCGGTTAATACCACTGACAGAAAAACGTCGCGCGAAAATGTTTGTTCTGACTCTCCATGTGCTGGGAGACAACTGACCAGCCGCTCGTTCGTTAACTAGGAACGTCCTCTACAGAATCCAGTCGGTGCGCTCCAAAGTACAGTCGCGGCGGAAGAAAATCAGTCCTATTATTTTCCGGACAAACCCTGTAGGTCTCGTCGCTCTACTCTCTGTTTTTATACATATATAGAATGCTCTTTGGTGATTTTAGCAAGTTGTCATGTGTTTCATTCTTTTGTTTGACATTTTAGCATATTCACCTGAAAGCGCTGCCTCAACAGTTTCAGGTACCTTTGAATCGTCACTATTTATGAAATTTAAATAATTTTGTTGCTTTTTTCCTTGCTGCTTTCCTTACGAATAAACCATGGCCTACTAGGACCCCTTCTTAAAGGAATATTGATTAATTGATCATTTTCAGTCGACTCAAATTCATCCTCACTGTTTGTTACTCTATTTAAAATTTCGTCGTCGATCGGTACTTCAACTAAATTGTCATCTAAATTGCAAGGCAAAGAGAGGATGCGCTGCTGTCGACACACCAAGCATCAGTATGAAGTAATTCTACTGATCGCCTCCAACAAGCCTTTCTTTGCACTGAGCAACGAAATGGTCTTGTCCCCACAACTGAAGCATTTCAAATTGTGCCGTTTGTTTTTGTTACCAACGCGACGAACGCAGCCTCCAAATTTTCAAACGACTTACCCCGATTTCTTCAAGCTTCAACTTTCTCTTGCACACATTGGCCTGAACGCATTCACCATCGCTTGTACGCATAGCAAGAAGACGCTTAAACAAAGTTGTCTTATAGCATTGACAGACGGCAGCGTTAAACCAGATTAATTGCATTTTTCGGGATTAATTCAGGAGTTACCACAGCTAACTCCGTTGCTGAATCCAAACATAACTCTCAAAATTTTAGGGAATTTGTGAGATTTTCGTTGGCAACATTGTTAATAATTGACAGCTGTATTCTATTGTGAATGAAAAATAAGAACAGTGACAGCCGTTTTACGTTTCAATGTAAACAAAGTTATTTTGAAAAACGACGATTAAAGATAAAAAGTAAGTAATTTTAGTATTTTGCATTGCCTTCTAAACGAAAATTACTATCTTTGTTTTAATTTCAGTTGGCTGGCAGAAAAAAGCGTTCAAATGGCACAAAAATATACCGCCGAGGAAATTCACTGCAAAATGAAAAACATGACAAAGAAATACAGGTGAGTTTTTTCAATAATTACATTTCTTCTTTTAACACATTAATTACTCTACTTTCAGAGAGGAGAAAACCAAAATTTGGCCCTTCTGGTGGTAGTCCCTCGCCTTGGAAGCATTATAATGCTGTGAATCGCATAGTAGGGTGTACTGCCGTTAATTCGGCTTTGTATATAGAGACATACTAGTATTCCGAGGTAAAAAACGAATTTATTTTATTTGTATAAACACATGCATTTATAAAGTTAATTTTTTTTAGAATTCAACATTAACCCAATTGTTGCCGCTGTCCGACCCACCATTATCACCTCCGTTGCCATCGCCATCATGTCCGCTGCCACCTTCGTTGCCGTCACCATCACCGTCATGTCCGATGCCGTCACCATCACCTTCATCTGCAACAAGAAAACGTAATTTTAGCGCCGAGGTGTTAAAGGTTTTAAAAAAACAAACTGACATATTGGAAAGGGTTGCGGATGAAACAAAGCACGTTTCAGAGGAAATAATTCAGACTGTTCGACAGCACAATAATTTGTCCGAAAGATTTTTAACCCTTATGGAGAACATCGCAGAGAAACTTTAAGTTTAAAATAATTTTATCTAATTATTTAATGAAATGTTTTGTTATTTTCTAGTCTTAAAACATTATATAATGTAACAAAAAATGAATTTAAATAAAAAGTGATCTCTTTAAAAAATGGATGTTTGTAATTATGTGTACTAATATTTGTTTTCTGCGACTCTATACATCTATACTCACGAAAACTCAGAGCTATTGCATTTCTTATAGCCGATGCTGTTACATAATTTTCCCCAGCTCTTGTAGTGTGATGTGGTTGAATTTCTGTACTAATTTCTGCAGCATCTTGGATCCATGAAGAAGGAATTTCATCATTTTAAATTTTTAGAAAATTGTGCAAAATACAGCATGCATGTATGTATAATAACGTTAACGTTTTTTGGAGCTACCGGTAAACCTCTGCCAATTTTTCTAAATCGGGCTTTAGTTGACCGGGAAAAGCATTCTCTATAACTCTGCGACATTTGGATAAACGATAGTTAAATGTTTTTTCTAACACTGGTTGATTTGGTGAGTATGGAAAAGGCTTCATCATGTAACGCGACAATCGAGGGGCTGAATCGTCAATAAGTAATACGGGGGCATTAACATCTTCAATCATTTTGATGCTCTGTGCAAAAATATCAGTGGTTTTATGGAATTTTTTTAAGGAACTACCTTCGAAAATGTACAAATCCTTATTTCTTCCAGTTGACCCAACATGTATATATGTAAATTTTGACCTATAAAATAGTGAAAGAATTTATATAAATATTTCCAATAAGTACTATATATTAAATTTACCTATAGTCGCAACTTGACAGCAGAACAACCGAATACCAACCCTTAGAATTGTAATAATCGATCGCATCTTCCTTTTTCGGCTGAACCTCAATGTGGCAGCATCTATTGCTCAAAACATTGCGGAAAACCAAGGTGTTGCAAAACCTTGTACATTTCGCTCTACTTCTTCTGTGCTTGGGGGATAGGAATTGATCCTATCCGATAAATTTGTGCACACAGCTTTGCAAAAATCCACAACTATTTCCCCAACTGTGGTGCGTCCTACGCCAAATAAACTTGCTATAGTTCTGTATTCCGCTGATGAACCTAATGCATACAACGCAATTGTCACTCTTTTCTGAAGTTGAATGCAATGTTGCCGTTGGACTCTCCGATTTCCTTAACCTTTTCACATATTTTGTGAAAAGCTTCTTTGTTTAGACGAAAGTTTTCTTCAAATCGGATATCATCCATCTTTTTGTCATCGTACTCCCAAAAACTGCCATTGCGGTCCTTTTATTAATAACATATATAAATGAGGGGTATAAAATATTAATATTCAATATATAATATATTAAACTTACAAATTTCCAGGCGCTTCTTTCCCTTATTTCCGAAGACGCCACTTTGGTACTAGTTTCCAGTATAGCTTTTGTCAATTCATTCATCGTTTTAATCTTTTGAAGCAGGTTCACTAGTAATGTTTTTATTCTTTTGTGTAACAAATTGTGGTTTCGACCATCTGTGCGGCTAACAATCGCAATGCTTGTCTTCTATCCATTTTTGTTTTATCAAATTGAAAATGTTATTAATATGCCAATCAGCTGTTCGCTAACTCGCATCGCTGCTGTCTGCCACCTATAAATTTGGATCTGATTAAGTGCGCAGTTAATCAGGGTTAACGCTGACGTCTGTCAAGGCTATTACGCACGGGCCCTTGCGGCCTATGGATCCCGCGAAAAGTATTCCATGCCTGAGTTGAAACTTCACTTCAAGTTTGATCTTGAATGTATGTGTAATGGGTGCTATGTTATTATGTTTCACACAGCCGCGTCGCACATTGGTATTTCCGTGGCTGAAATTCAAAAATGGCATGTTGTCTGATTTGAATGAAAATTTCACAGTTTGTTACCAACTATCTATACATTATTTTTCCAAAGTATTAGGATTCTATCTGCATTAGTTTTTTGTCCAGAACTGCCCAAAGTTGGTGAATGTGGAGAACATCAAAAATAGCAAAAAATTTAATCAAAAGTCAAATCATTGATACAATAAAACAACTATTGAAATTCAACTTTATTATTATTTTTCATTTATAATATGTATCAAAGAAAAAATTTGCATCAAAATCCATTAAAAATAATGCATAAAAA